>NC_045429.1:464632658-464895054 GCF_902635505.1 Sarcophilus harrisii | reverse complement strand
TTGCATTCTATAAAGAGATACAACATGTACATAAATGAATATATACCAATAGATGGGCAAGCCTGAATGGATTCACTAGAAGCTAGGGGATAAGGGAAATTTTCCCTTGTAGAAGAAAGCACTTGTGCAGAGTTTTGAAGGAAACAAAGAACTCTAAGAAGCAATGATAGAGTAGGGGTGCATTTGAGAAATGGAAGATACAAACATTTGGAAATCAAAGATGGAGTAATATGGGAGGAAAATAAAGAAATCCATCCTGGCATGGGTTATGTGAAGGAGAACAAAATATAATAATAATGTTGGGAAAGTAGGTTGAAGGAGGGTTGTCAAAAGTTTTAGCCTGAACCATGAACCATACTGAACCATGCCAAAAAGAAGAGCTCATTTTTTTTTATTCCAAAGACAATTGGAATGCACTAGAATTTACTTACTCATGAAGTGACATGGTCAGACCTACATCTTTGGTAAACAACTTTAGCAGATGGAAGAAGATGGCCTGAAAAAGAGAGGCTTGAAGCAAGATGACCAAATAAAAAACTATTGCAATAATCCAAGCAAGAGCTACTTAGGGTGATATCTATGAAAGTAAAGAAAAGGAGGGAAATGTGAGAAATGTTGAGAAATAAACATGGAAAGACAAGATCACTGATATGGGATAAAGAAGAATGAAGAGATAAGTATAAAGTTTAAGTTGTAAACCTTGATGATGAGGAAAATTACAGTACTTCAATAGAATGTATATTCATTCAGCAGAAGGTATTTTATAAATAATTGGTAATGGTAGAAGAGGATTGAGAGGTGCAAGTATAAATCTGGGGACAGACTAGAGTTTAGTACAGAGATATTGAAGTCATTTGCATAGAAGATAGATGATTATATCCAAAGTGGTACCAATTGAGAAAAAAAAGTAGAAAGAAAATAGAAAAGGATCCAAGACTAAGCCTGTTATAGATCACAAAAAGCAACTTATTATGGATGATAAAATAGCAAAAGAACCCTACAAACTTGTAATGTTCTTCTCTTAAGTATAACATTCTCTGGGAGCAGGTTTCTTGGGGGCAACCTTAGTTTCAGTTCATTGTAATAATCACCTCAAATGCAGCCAGCTGCTAAAGTCCAAATCCTTTATTGTCTCTTCCAAAATCTTATCTCCTTCACTTGTGGCTCAGCTAGTTTTCTGGTGGCCTTTTCTCTCCTTGGTTCCTAGAGCTCTTGCTGCTAGTCCTTTGCCTCTGCTCCCTCCGAATCTCCCCAGCCAGCCAGAAAGTTGGAATGAATCTGACTCCCGCCTCCAAGAGTGGGCTTGTGGGCTTCTGTGTCTGACCCTGAGAGCTTCTTGCTTATATGCTTTGCACTGAGTATACTCCAATCATTACATCACTAGGAAACCATTATTTGTTGTAGTATTAAATCAATGCTAAATTATATTTGACCATTGTCTCCTCGATTCCACTTAGTACCTTGTTTCAAGTTCTGGCCCAGAACATGTCCTTGTAGGATCAGATCAATCATACTGAACCATGCTAAATTAGATAATTATTGTCTATCAATTCCACTGTCTTAACACCTTGTAAGAATTCTAACACAAACTACTACTATATCTAAATATTTGGACAGAAACTGTTACAATCTACAACAGCCCTTTCTGTTGTCATCAAGAGTTTTAAAAACATATAGAGGTCTCAACTAAATGTTGTCTTATAGATACTGATTGAGGAAGTTCCATCAACAACAATTTTCTCTGGTATCCTCAGCTTTCATTACTATAGACTTCCATTCAAAGTCATTTTAAAAATGCTTTTTGAAAAGTACTAGTTTAGGAAGAAACATAATATCATAGCATTTTTCTGAAGATACAAAATACATCAATCTTCTATCATTTATTTGAAATAAGCATTATTTTAAAGTATAAAATTAATAAATAATATGACTGTAAAGTTTCTATGCCTTGGAAATAAATATATTAGAGTACTAAACATGAAGCCAGAAGATTTGTACTTCAGTCCTAGCTTTATTATTTACTAATTATATCCCCCAGGGAAGTCAATTAACCTCTAGGAGTCTATTTCCTAATCTATATATGAAAAACCATATTCTCATTACCTACTGGATTGTAGAGAGAATTAAATGAGAAAACACTTAAAAGGCACTTTGTAACTCTCAAGTGCAACATAAATGTGAATAATTATTATTTCCATTTTACTGTTAATGTGTATGAATAACCTTCTTTAATTTGTTGCTCATCTGGAGTATAAAAAAATAAAACAAAGCTGATGAGTCACTCTAGAAAAAGTAAAATAAAATAGAACTCCTTAATATTCTTTTGGTCTAGTACAAGATGCTTAGCACATAGCCGTAATAGCTATCTAGATATATAGATACAGATACAGATATTTTAAAGCTCTTTATATGGGAAAATATTATATTTATTACATTTTCTTCTAAAGAACCAAACTGAGGAACCAAGAATAACAAATAAAGAAAAGCAGATTTTAATCAATTTGAAGATTTTGTTGTTAAGTCATTTTCCCCTCCTATCTGAATGAACCCATTTAAAGTTATCTTGGCAGAGAAACTGAAGTACTTCACCATTTCCTTCTCCAGATAATTTCATAGGGGAGGAAACTAAGGCAAACAGAGTTAAGTGATTTGCCCAGAATCACACATTTAGTAAGTGTCTGAGACCAGATTTGAACTCACAAATATGAGTCTGAATCCAGGACCAGCATCCAGGCCCAATTAGCTGCTCTTTTCGAAAATAAGAACTACCCCAAAGTAGAACAGCCTGCCTAAGAGGTCTATTTTTTTTCTTTCCCCCTTTTTTTTTAACTTTTTATTGACAGAGCCCATGCCTGGGTAGTTTTTTTTTTTACAACATTATCCCTTGCACTCACTTCTATTCCAACTTCTCCCCTCCCTCCCTTCACCCCCTCCCCTAGATGGCAAGCAGTCCTATAAAAATTAAATATGTCACAGTGTATCCTAGATACAATATATGTGTACAGAACCGAACAGTTCAGTTGTTGCACAGGAAGAATTGGATTCAGAAGATAAAATAACCTGGGAAGAAAGACAAAAATGCAAGCAGTTTACATTCATTTCCCAGTGTTCTTTCTTTGGGTGTAGCTGCTTCTATCAATCCTTGATCAATTGAAACTGAGTTAGATCTCGTTGTGGAAGAAATCCATTTCCATCAGAATACATTCTCATGCAGTATCGTTGTTGAGGTATATAATGATCTCCTGGTTCTGCTCATTTCACTTAGCATCAGTTCATGAAAGTCTCGCCAATCCCTAACAGGGTCTATTTTTAATAAAGTATTTTATTTTTCCCCAGGGATTTTTAAGGAAAAGTTGAATAACTACATGATAAATATTTTCCAATGGAAATTGATTCTCAGGTATGGGTTGGAGTAAATTGAATTTCAATTCTAAAATTCTGTGATTATAACAATTATTGATATAGTAGTATTTTTATTTCTTGTTAGAATATAGAGCAAGGGTTATAAGATCATGGTTAGTTATTATTTTAATTTTATTTATATATTAAAATTTAGAGCTAGAAGGGATTTTAAGATAGCCAATCTAACCCCCTCATTTTAAAAATGAAAATCAAAATTCAGGTAAAAGAAAATCTGTCTCACGGGTTCAGTGATCCAAAGCAATCCCAAAAAACTTTGGACAGAAAATACCATCTGCATCCAGAATAGGAACTAAGGCGACTGAATGGAAATTACCATATTCTCTGTTTACTTCCTTTTTCTGTGATTTTATCTCTCCCATGGTTTTTCCTTTTTGTTCTGTTTTTTCTCTCCCAAAATCAGTCATAAAAATAATGTTTGTTAAAATAAACAAAAAATAAAAATGAATAAACAAAAATAAATAAAAACTAATCATAATATTAATTCATTACCAATGAAAGTAATCATTGAGAAATTGAGAAATATATTAAATTACTTGCTAGTTAATGAAGTTAATTGATTAATAAATTTAATTAACAAATAAATGAAAATTATTTTGGATTGATTGATAAATTGAGAGATAGAGTAGTAAAATAAGTGGTAATTAATAAAATCAATTGGTTATTAATTATCTGAAACTAACAAAATAAAACAGTGAATTTATTATTAGTTAATATTATTAATACATTAATGTATCTCTCCCATGGTTTTCCTTTTTGCACTGATTTTTTTCTCTCAATATACTTCATAAAGCAATGTGTGTTAAATAAACAGAAAATACAAAATAAATTAACTAAACATTAATAAAAATCAATCACATAATTAATTAATTAATTACCAATAAAATTAATAACAAACTGGGAGATCTATTCAATCAAGTATCAGCTAATAAAATTAATTTATTAATAAATTCAATTAATTAATAAATAATTGAAAGAAATTTGACTGATAGATTGACAAATTGATTGATAAATTAATATGATTAATTGGTAATTAATCAGAAACTAATTAAATAAATTAATGTAAAAAACCAATCTTCACACAGTGTGACTTTCACTCCTAATGGGCTTTGGATGAGAAATCAGAACATATGCATTTGAATCCTGGCTCTATTATCTACTACCAAGTGACTTGAGCCCACCATTTATTTTCCCTAGACCTCAATTTCTTCATTTATTATTTTGAAAAAAAAAATAGGAGGTGCTATCAGATCACTTCCAGCATCCCTCTCATCTTAAAATCTGTGATTATGCAATGTCCTACAAAATCTGGTGGTCCTCAAAATTTCCTCCTCCCTCTACAGAAAAGAAGAGAGGAGGAAGGAGGAAGAAAGAGAGGGAGAGAGAGAGCAAGGGAGGGGGAGGAGAGGAGACAGAGAGAAAAAGAGGCAGAGAAGAAAGAGGAGAGAGAGAGACATAATAAGTGAATGAGAAAGACAGAGAAAGAAACAAAGGAGACAGGGATGGACAGAGAGAGGGGGGAGAGAGAGAGGGTGGGGAGGAGACAAAGAAAGAGGCAGAGACATAAAACCAGAGAGACAGGCGACATTCAAACACAGAGAAAGACAAACAGAGAGAGATACAGACATAGACAAAGACAGAGACAGAGAGAGACAGAGACATTTAGATATACAGAGAGGGCAATAGGGAGAGACAGAGAAAGAGAGAGAGACAGGAGACAGAAATAGACCCAAAGAGACAGAGATAGTCAGGGAGAAACCAAGGAAGACAGAGACAGAGACAGAGTGAAAGACAGAGACAGAGAGACAGAGAGATGGGGGAGACACACACAGAGAGAAACAGAGAGAGAGAAACAGAAGAGAGTCACACATGGACAGAAGGACAGACACAGAGATAACTACAGATAATATGCATTTATATATCAAATCCTTGAAAACAGGGATGGTTTCATTTTTGTCCTTGTGTTTCTAGAGGTCAACAAAGAGTCTGGCAAATTATAAGCACCAATTTGATCCTTTTTCATGAATTAATTGCCATTTAAAAATATAACATGGTCTTTGTCTGACATCTGCGGTCCAAAGTCCAAACAACAGGTAAGCTCAATAAAAAGGGCCGCAAACTCCCAAGGTTTGGCAAAAAAAAAAAAAAAAAAAAAAAAAAAAAAAAAAAAAAAAAAGAACATCCCATGTGCTATTTTAATTTTTTTAATAATAGTTTTTTTTCCAGAATATATGCAAAGTTGATTTTCCACATTCATCCTTGCAAAATCTGATGTATCAAGTTTTTCTATATATTCATGCATATTAATATTAACACAATTCTTTATGAATCATATTGGAAGAGACAAATCAGAGGAAAAGGAAAAAAAATACCAGAAAAAAAGTGAATATTGCGTGTGGTGCTTTTTATTCTCTCTTCATAGTTTCTCTTTCTGGATGCAGATGTCGTTTATTTATACAAAATTTATTAGGATTATCTTGGATCACTGAACTACTGAGAAGAACCCAGCCTTTCCTCGCATGAATGCTATTGTGTACAATTTATCCATGGTCCTGCTTGTTCCTGACAGCATCAGTTGACGTAATCTTTCCAGATCTTTCTACAATCAGCTTGTTCATCATTTGATATAGAATAATAATGTTCCATTATTTTAATAAACCATACTTTATTTAACCGTTCCCCAACTGATGGACATCCATTCACTTTCCACATGTGGCTCCTTTTCCCTCCTTCATGATTTCCTTGAGATACAGACCATGAATCAACGAGAAAGAAACAGACAGAAAGACAGACAGACAGAGAAGGACAGGAGAATTGGGCTGGGGGATGGGGGGTGGCAGGAAAGTTCTCTTTACAAATTTCTAATAGTTTCTAACGAAAAATGCTGCTTGCTTAACAAGGGCTCATAATTCAGAGCATTGCCAACTAACATGGTCTCTCCAGGTTAATTGGAAAGCTTTTGCTAACTAGCCAACTAGGCTCTCTATTCCTCAGCAGCCAAGAAGAATCACTGCAAGGAGTGGTCCTTAGGCTGAAAATGGAGAAAGAGGTTTTTTTTTCCTTCTGTTCTCTTCCCTGCCTGAAACCTAGAAATGACTCTGTGATTTGTTTGAAAGGAAATACCATCATGGATGAACACCAAACCCAGACTGTCCCCTTGTGCACGTCTGTAGGAGTTGTGATACATAGTCTGGCTCCCTCTGAAAAGTAAATTAAAGACCTCCAATAGGCTTGTGACAGAGAGAGCCATCTGCATCCAGAGAAACTATAGGGACTGAATGTGGATCACAACACAGGATTTTCACCCTTCCTCTTGTTTGCTTGCTTTCTCTCTCTCTCTTTTTTATCTGATTTCTATTATGCAGCATGATAAATGTGGAAAGAGTTTAGAAGGATTTCACATGTTTCAATTGGATTACATCCTCTCTAGGAAAGGGAAGTAGGGAAAAGGGAGGTAGAAAAATTTGAGAAGAGAGAAAGAGAGAGAGAAGAGAAGGGAAGGGAAGGGAAGGGAAGGGAAGGGAAGGGAAGGGAAGGGAAGGGAAGAGAAGAGAAGAGAAGAGAAGAGAAGAGAAGAGAAGAGAAGAGAAGAGAAGAGAAGAGAAGAGAAGAGAAGAGAAAGAGAGAGAGAGAGAGAGAGAGAGAGAAGAGAGAGAGAGAAAGTAAAGTAATCCAGAAAAAGCTAGAGAGTAAAAAAAAAAAAAAAAAGACTGAGAAAGAGTGGAAAAAGTCAGAAAGAGAAAGAAAGACAGAGAAAGAGAAAAAGAGAGAGAAATAAAGCAAACCAGAGGGTGAAAAGGAGATTGAGAAAAAGTAAAAAACAACAACAACAACAAAAACAAACAAAAGCAGAGAGAGTCAGAGAGGTGGCAGGAGGGAATGAGAGGATGAGGGAGAGAGAGAGAGAGAGATTGTAATTAATTTTTCCATGTATGAAATAATTAAATGTATATTTTTCCCAATTTAACTTAGCTATTGTTACATATTATGGAAACTGGAGGGAGACATTTAATTTTTGCTGTTCCAGACAATTCCCCTACAAATATATTAAAAGAAAAAAAAGCTGGGAGAAATGCTTTATTTGTTCTCTTTAAAAAAAAAATGAGATTTGGCAGAAGAGATTGTATGAGATACAAGGCTTTGTTAATGTGAAGGCCTTTCTGAGATAGACAGACAGACAGACAGACAAAAGCAGAATCTTCAAGATGTGTTCCTGCAGCAGGGAATCAAGGGGGACTATTAAAAAGGGGTTGGGACTGAGAATGCATTCTCTTGACCTTGTTCTCCTTCCTATGTGAAGATGATCCTGACACATCAATCCCACGTTCCATTTGACGTGTGTCAATGGTGGGGAGAGACCTGCAGCGGTCAACCCATTAGTTGGTGCTGGGCCTTCCTGGTGACCAAATTCCTGCATTTTACAAGGATGCTGGCCGTGGTCAATGACAGTGGTCTGGCTTATGGAAAGATTGAATCGTGAGCCTATTCCCATTCTGCATTAGCTGGCTGAACTACCTGGGTATAAATCCTTTGTTATAAATTATTTCTACTTACTTGAAGGTAATTGCTTTTCTGTGTTCATTTGCCATTAAAACTTTATTTTTTATTGTTTTATTTGCCTTAATTAGATTTTACCATTGAAATAGACATCTAACTCTTTTAGATCACAAGTTTAGTGGAGATCAAGTATCTAGTTCTGTATGTCTTAGTATTTCAATCAATAACTTCTACAGCATGATAGAGTTGCTAAGAAATAATCTATAGTTCATATATCTTGAGTAGTATATTTGCTGAGTTACTAGAAATGTCTCATTTCTCCTCTCATTTCTCCTCTGCAAATTCTTGATCTTTGTAACCTTTGTGTAATACCACTAAGGAGACTCAAGAATCTCTCTTTTCTGTCCCTCTAAAATGCACTTCCTTGTTCCCAATATAGTCCAGGACCAAATTGAGCAATTCTTCAAACTTCCAATAATTTTGTAGGAATATTGTATATTTATTTAAGTATTGTTTCTTATTTTAGATTGAAAACTTGTTGAGCTCAGGAACTCTTTTTGCTTTTCTTTTTCTTCTTAGCAATGAAAGTCCCTGGCCCATTTTAATTGATTAATGTTGTCGGAGTCCATTTTTCCTCTCCCACAAACAGTCTGTCCAACACTTGCCTTCTCTCCTTTGGGATCAGCATCTCTGGGTTATTGGCCAAATCCTCAAACAGGAATTTATGATCAAAGAAGAACTAGAGAAAATTCTGAAAGCCAAAATGGACACCTTTGATTATAGTCAACTAAAAAGTTGTTGCACAAACAAACCTAAAAGAAACAAAATTAAAAGGGAAATATAAGACAGAAAAAATCTGTACTGCCAGAGTTTCTGTTAAAGATCTCATTTCAAAAATAAATAAAGATTTATGTCAAATTTATAAGAATACAAGTCGTTGCACAATTAATAATTTCACCCAAAAGAATGACAACAATGATACAACATACCCAAATCTGTGGGATATAGCCAAAGCTATAAAAAGGGGAAAATTTATATTTTTAGAGGTTACTTGAATAAAATAGAAAAAGAGAAAGTCAATAAATCGGCTTGCAACTTAAAAAGATAGAAAAAAAGCAAATTGAAAATGCTTAATAACATGCTAAACTTGAAATTCTAAAATTAAAAGGAGAAATTGATAAAATTGAAAGTAAAAAAAATTATTGAATTAATAAATAAAACTAACAGTTGGTATTATGAAAAGACCAACAAAATAGATAAATGTTAGGTAAATCTGATTAGAAAAAGGAAAGAGGAAAATCAAATTGTTAGTCTTAAAAATGAAAAGGGAGAACTTTCCACCAGTGAAGAGGAAATTAATGCAATAATTAGGAGTTACTTTGCCCAACTTTATGCCAATAAATTTGATAACCTAAGTGAAAAAAAAGACTACCTTAAAAATATAGGCTTCCCAGATTAACAGAGGAGGAAGTAAGTTGCTTAAATAGTCCCATTTCAGAAAAAGAAATAGAACAAGCTATTAATCAACTCCCTAAGAAAAAAATCTCCAAGACCAGGTAGATTTACATGTGAATTCTACCAAACATTTAAAGAATAATGAACTCCAATGTTATATAAACTATTTGAAAAAATAGGGAATGAAAGACTCCTACTAAATTTCTTTTATGACACAGACATGGTAGTCATAACTAAACCAGGTAGGTTGAAAACCGAGAAAGAAAATTATGCACAAATCCCCCTAATGAATATCAATGCTAAAATCTTAAATAAAATATTAGCAAAAAGATTACAGAAAATCATCCCTAGCATAACATATCATGACCAAGTAGGATTTATACCAGGAATGCAGGGCTGGTTCAATATTAGGAAAACTATTAGCATAACTGACTATATCAATAACCAAGTTAACAAAAACCATATGATCATCTCAATAGATGTAGAAAAAGTATTTGATAAAATTCAACATCCATTCCTATTAAAGACATTTAGAAATAAAAGGACTTTTCCTTAAAATAGTGAGTAGCATCTATTTAAAACCATCAGTGAGCATCATATGTAATGGGGATAAATTGGAACCATTCCCAGTAAGATCAGTAGTGAAACAAGGTTGCCCACTATCACCAATACTATTCAATATTGTATTAGAATGGCTAGCTTTTGCCATAAGAGTTGAGGAAGAGATTAAAGGAATTAGAGTAGGTAATGAGGAAATCAAATTATCACTCTTTGCAGATGATATGATGGTATACTTAGAGAACTCCAGAGATTCTACTAAAAAGTTATTAGAAATAATTCACAACTTTAGCAAAGTTACAGGATACAAAATAAACCCACATAAATGCTCAGCATTCTTATATATCACTGACAAAATCCAACAGTTAGAGATACAAAGAGAAATTCCATTTAAAGTAACTGCCGCTAGTATAAAATATTTGGGAATCTATCTGATTATCTATCTGATCAACCAACAGAAAAGCAATCAGGATTACAGTTGGGGAGAATACAAGCCTTTTAACCCAACAGGGCAGTGTCCAGTGCAAACAGCTCCAATGTAATTGCCAGATGATGAGGAGAAATCCCCAAAGTGGTAAATAGAAGGGAGTTAGATAGGTTACCTGCCTGGAAGAGAGGGTTTGCTTATATTTTTACAGATGGAGAAGGAAACAGATGGGTGGCAACAAGCACCTAGAGAGAGACAGAAAAGGAGAAAAACCTCAAAATAAAGGAGAAGATTTAAGAAACATCTGACACTGAAAGAGCATGACTGACAATGAGACTGTTAAAAGAACTTGAAAATCTTCAGGAATCATTGGATTCTCTAACACAAGATGAGACTGTTTTCTTGAGATGAAAAATTGTTGATGAGACTATTGTAGTACTTCAAAGCTTGCAGGAATTATTGGATTCCTGGCACATGAAATAATGGACAATGGATTCCTTTTGGACTATTTCTAGGACTTACAGACATGTATAAATTCTCATGTTGATTCATGTTATTCATTACATTACTACCAGCCTGTGCTATATTGCTATGTGCTTATGTACTTTATGTAATTATGTGTAATGCCTCCCATATTGATGGATTTATGTATACCTGTTTCAAGTGAGCCCCTTCAGAAACCTGCTAATCTGATTTGATTTCTCATTTCCTTTGGTGTTTTCATCTCCCTTCTTGAGATGTCAGGGAGGGTGTGACCACCTTCTTTTTATAGTGTTTTCACTTCTTTTTTGAGTAGACAGGGAAGGCATGATCACCTTTTTTGGGGGGTTCTCACCTCCTTGAGAAGTCAGGGAGGTCATGACCACCTTATGTTCTAAATCAAAAGAAAGCGGGAGATGTTAGAATCCTTACAAAGTGATATCAGTTGCCTAATTTAACATGGTACTTAGCAAATTCTCTAGCTCACTACTGTATTTAAGTACTCATTAGAGTTCACACTTTTGGGAGATTCACAAGTCAGAAACCCACAATCCCACTCTCTCAGATGAGGAGTCAACCTTTGAGTTCACACCCCTAAAAGAGCATAAAAAGGAACTGAGTTAGTGAAGTGAGTCAGTTCAGAAGAAGCCCACTCTCAGAGGCAGAACCAGATTCATTCATCCCATCTCACATTACTGTGGTGGCAGGCTCTCCTCCTTCACTTCTCCACTGAAAGATAGGCCTCTAAGAAAGCTACCCGGGCCCATAGAAAGAGACAAGACTTGGAAGGAGAAACTAAATGTTTGCATTTTATCAGCTGGCTGTGTTTGAGGTAATTATTACTCCAAACTGAAACTAAGGCTGCCTCCAGAAAAGTTCCCCAAGAAACTTGCTCCCAGAGAACCATTATATTTTAAAGAAGAGAACACCACACTTTTCATAAATTCCCTTAAGCTAGCAGATATACTACCAATGGGTACTATTCCAATCTTTGAGTTTGAGTCATTCTTGAAAATGGTGCAATTTAAGAATGGAGAGGTAAATTGGGCTAAGAATGTTGAAGGGCCTTAAATGGAAATGTAGAGTTTGAACTTTGTTGTAATAGTTCACAGTTATGGCTTACTATGAAGACAAAAGAGAAGCTCCAATACTTTTTTTTTTAATTCCAAAATTTTCTTGTGTGCTAAGGAAAAAAAAAAAACAGCTAACAGCTGATTTTTAATAATTTGAATATTAGCAGAGTACACATAATTTTAAATTTTATGCTAAATCCTTCATAGTTTATTCATTCACTTGTTAAATGTGCATTAATTATTTGGATTTTCACAAAAGTGGTATAGGATTATAAACATATTGGAAGAACAAAGGATAGTTTACCTCTCAGATCTGTGGAAGAGGAAGGATTTGATGGCCAAAGAACTAACCTACTAAGCAGGCTAGAAGCATGCACTTTCTGTCTAAAAAATTTGCCATGGTTGCTCCCATTCTACTTGTGTGTGTGGAAAGGTGAAGAACTTATAGGTTAAATACATATTGATCAGAGACTGTTAGCTAAATTGATTGAAGCCTTAAAGGCCCCAGCTTCAGCTTCTCCAGAGTCATGTGATTTTAGATAAGGCCTGGACTACATTCCATTGTCCAAAGAAGGGATTAAAAATATATACATGGCTGAAGAAGCTGTATATCACCTTGTCTACTACATTCCACTAACCAAATAGGGGAATACAGATTTAGGTGACCAATCACAACATAGAGAAGGTGGGATTTTAGAGGTTCTTTGTCTGAAATGCATAAAAGCCGTAAGCATTTTCAAGGTTCTGGCCCTATCCTTTTGTGAAATTTGGCTCACAGGATGGGGTCTGCTTCTCGAGATTCTAATAAATAATTCTGCTTTCTATGAGTGATCTATGAGTAGTCAATTTGGGTACGTCTTTTTGTCCCAAACATTTGAAAGGGAAATCTAAAAGAATTAAGTTCTATATAAGGGGCATCTGTGGTACTTGTCACATGCCTTCTACAAATCCACAAATGGCTTAGATACTGATGACAGCCTTCTCATCGGAGGAATGGGTTCTCATTCAGAGATCAATCTATTAGATATAAAGGAAAAATTCAGGAGACACTCTATGAATCTATATTTTTCCAAGGGAAGGCACAAAAGTCTTGCTTTGCCAGAAAGACCAAGCACTAATAGGAAAAAAGGGTGCTAATCAAATTCATTTGGATGCTAATGAAGACCAAAGCCAACCTCTTATTTCCTAGTTACTGGAAGAGGCTTCAGAGGCCCTCTAGTCCAAACTCATACCTGCACAGGTATCTCTTTGAAAGAAAGTCAGAAAATAACAGATAGACAGGCTGAGACCATGTGTGAGAGAGAGAGAGAGCTAGAGAAAGCAGGAGAAAAAAAAGACAAATAAACAAAGGAAGAGACACAGAGACAGAGGCATAGAAATTGAAAGAGACTGGGCTTTCCAGAGAGATAAAAAGGGAGACAGTCAGAAAGAGCAATCAATATATAGACTGAGGATGAAAGAGAGAGTGAGAAAGAGAAAAAGAACAGAGACAGAAAAAGAGAGTGAAAGAATAAAAAAGAGAAAAAGAAAGAGAAAGACAGGCAGAGACAGTGAGAAAGAGCCAGATAGAGCAAGCAGAGTGAGCTAAAGCAAGATAGGGAGAAAGAAAATGTCTGAATGAGAGAGTGAAAGACAGAATGCAAGAAAGAATAATAAAGAGAAATAATATACAGAGAGATAGAGTGAAAGAAACAGTGAAATGTAGAGACACAGAGGGAGAGCCAGAGGGGAGGGGGAGGAGAGAGGGAGGAAGGGAGGTGGACAGATCGACAAGGAGACCCAGAGTGAAAGAGTGCTTGAGAAAGAAGAAAAAGGACAGCAAGATGTAAAAAGAGCCAGAGAGTGAGAGTGAGAAAGAAAAAGAAACAGATATAGAGAGACACACAGAGAGAAGCACTGACAGAGAGATAGAGACAGACAGAAAGACAGAGAATGTACCACAGTGATAAAGACAGAGAGGGAGGGAGGGAGAGAGAGAGAGGATGAATGAAAAAGAGAGAGAAAGAAAGGAAGGAAGGGAGGGAGGGAGGGCAATTCAGAGAAACAAGGAGATTCTGAGATAGAAACAGGCAGACAGAGACAGAATTAAAGGGGGAGCAAAGAGTGAGTGTAAATGAGAAAGAGAATGAAAAAATGAGTTACAGAGAGAGAAAGAGACTGATAAAGAGAATAAGACAAAGTAAAAGATACTCACAAAAACAGAGAAAGAGGCAGATAGACTGAAAAAGAGTGAGACACAGCAAGAAAGGGAAGGAGGATAGGAGGGAGAGAAGGAGAGGGAGAGAGAGAGGAGAAAAAGAGAGAAGGCAAAAGGGATGGAGAGAGAGGAAGTGGAACAGAGAGAAGGAGAGAGGGTGGGAGGGAGGGAAAGAGGCAGATAGAAAAAGAATGAGAGACAGAGAGGGAGGGAGGAAGAAAGAGAGAAAAAGGAATAGAGAGATAGTGAGAGAAAAAGAGAGAAAACGAGCAGAATGAGAGAGAATGAAAAAGCAAGGAAGAAAAAGAGAGATAGAGAAAGAGAAAGAAGAGATAGCCAAAGAGTGAAAAGTGTTAGAAAGATGAAAAAAACAGAGAGATGGAGAAAGAGAGATAGACAGAGACAGAAAGACAGAAAGAGACAGTCACAGAGACACATTGATTCACTGTTTCTTCATCTCTTAGTCATTCTCTTTTTACTCTCTGACTCTTTCTGGCTTCTTCTCTTTCTCTGACTATCCCATTCTCTATCTCTCTTGCCCTGTGTCATGTTGATTCTGTTTTTCTTTTTTCCTTTTTTCTGTTTCTTGCTCTTGTTTTCACCCATTTCACCCATTTCTTTACTTCTCTCTTTCACTGTATCTGTCTGTCTCTTTCTTTCTGACTCTGTTCTTCTCCCCTCCCTTCTCCCTATCTCTCTTTTTCAGTCTCTCTATCTCTCTATTTTGGCTTTCTCTCATTGAATCTGTCTATCTCTTTCTTATTTTCTTCTTAGACACTCTCTCTCTCAAATGGCATTGCGTACCTAAATCACAAGTATATGTACAGGAACAATGAGTGTTTTGTAGTGTTCTTGGGAATTGGTGGATTAACGAAGCATGCCCCCAGATGGACTATAGGAGAGTTGCTGGGACAGTGGCGGGCTCATTTTGTTGTGGGATGGAGAACCTCTACATTACCCTGGACAAAAGGCAACTTTACTTGCCCTCCTTATCAGCAATATCCTGTCACAAACTGGACTCGATGCTGAACTATAGGGAGCACATTTTTATGCCTATTAGTTAATGGCTCAGAATTGCTTAATACCAGTTTGACTGTGTGCTCAGAAAAAAAGATATACATGAGACTTGTCATATCACATCTCTGGCATTCACTATGCCTGGGTTCAAAGAGCTGTCTATGATAACTGTACCCAATGGAATGGCATGGAGCCACCGCATGCCTCATAAACAAGGCAGAGGACGGGAAATAGTTTCTGTGTGTTCTTGGTACTCCTGTAGTGAATAAAACTGCCTATGTTACCCACTATGCTCCAATAGCATGGTTAACTGAACCAGCTGTAACCCCACCATCCATGTTAGCTTTCCACCTCTCAATTCATGTTCCAGAGTAAAAAAGCAAAACAAAACAAAACAAAATAGTATGATGCATTATTTGGTGATGCAGGAACAGGTTTAGCTCTAAGAAATTCAACAGATCTTGAGACCCTGGCCAGCAGACTGAGCAGTGCTGGACAAGATGTATCTCAGGTTTTGACAGTTAAAGCCCAATGGTTATCCACAATGATGCTGCCTCACCAACTTACTCTTGATTATCAGAATTTCTTGTGGAATTTCATTCCTCCGTTATAGCCAATATTCAGATGCGTATTAACATAACTCAGCTGTTTAATTGGACAATATGTTCTTTGCAGAACATACATATTCTCATATAAAAGGAAAATGCATAGAGATTATTGATGGGTGGAGAGATTATTGATAGGTGGAACTGTTGATTTATGGCATAATATTTTTGGAAAATATTTTCCTGAGGATCACTGGATTTCCTCTTCTGTGACGGTCCCCAGGTGCACTGACGTCTCATGCACCAGCACCATTATACATTTTATGATTCAACATCACACTGTAGTGTGCCAATTTCATGTTATTCCATTTGTCTTATACATTTATTTTGCTTTACCACATATATTACAGGACAGTATATAGACTTGAACAATGTAACCCATTCTTTAGATATTTGTGTTAGCTGCTATCAAGGACTTGTCTGTGGAATGGTAACCAGGCAGATAGGGCCATCTGTGAATCCATTCATCAAATCAACATGATCTCACTTTGGATCCACTGTCTAACTTTTCTATATTGCATGAGATTTCCTCACATCATATTTTTATAGCCCTTAATGATGGTATTGATCTGTCTTCAGTGGGACAAGTGTGCCTTTTCTGGTTGTTTAGTGAGTGTTTTGTGTTTCCACTGGCAGGGAGATGATTTGTACTTTTCCCCTGACACAATGGATAAAGTTGCTGTGGATTGGGAACTCAGAACTATTTGCTATGCTGTTAGCACTATTATCAATATGCAATATATACATATATATCAAAATTACAAGCATTTATACTCACTTTACTCCACAAATGGGGACTGCCAGTGGCACTGTAACCGGAAATGGCCTATGACCTACATGATCTTCAGGCCGAATGAAAGATGTAGGTATAAGGATGAGATTCTGTAGGCCTCATGCCTCGGTTTCCCTCCATGTCCATGGGGTAATTACAGTACAGTGAACTATTATTCACCTTTATTATACAGCTTTTGGATAGCCCTGGAAACAAATATAGCTTAAAGAACACCATCCTAGGTAGATTCCGGCCAAATTCACCGAGGACGCATTATCTATATACTGGAACTAGCCACTCCAGGAGTAACACTTCACTCCTGACAGACTCTGGCAGGACTGGCCTCCTCTGGATTAGCTCAAGAAAGTGAGGTCAGTATTGCTGGCATGTTCCCTGGGCTATTTAAGTTATGAAAGATCAGTACCCAAATTGGAATCTCACCCATGGAGAGAACACTCTGCCTGGGACTTTCCCAGTCAGGACTTGCAGGGCTGTGATCCGGAATTCCTCAGCCTGAGGTCTGCAGTATTGGTGCTTCCCCAAATCCATGATTTATTCTTTCTTCTCTCCTCTATTCTATCTCTTTGTATTGTACTGGTTATATTAATCATAGGATGCATTAAGTGCTTTTGCTGTAAGAACTGCACTGTGAATTCTTATTTTCCTTTTTTAAAATAATTCATTGTTATTAAACATTTTCATACAACCTGGAATCTTAGGTATTGTTGTGGGAGCAAGCCATCCTTTAAAAGCAAATCATAAATCTTAACCTAACAATGTTAAATATGGATATATAGAAGAATAGTATATGTTTAATATATATTATATTACTTGCTATTTGGAACACATGGTTTTACAAGAATTATTGTTGAAAACTATCTTTCTATATATTGAAAATAAAAAAAAGTTTTTATTTAAAAAAGAGGAAGTGTTTTCTTATTTTACCAGTTGCTAGAGGCTTCCCTCTCCCCATCACCTCAGATCTTTCTGAGATTATTTTCAATGTATATATCTTCCTTTACATAACTGTTTTCAAGTTGCCTCACCAATTACAAGATGAACTTCTTATTAGTAAAGAAGGATTTGGCCTCTCTGCACTTATTACAGCAGTTGGTATATAGTAGGCATGCAATCAGTCTTCATTGATTTATTATTGACCTTCCTTGAAGGCTATTTCTGGCCAACCATATGTGGTGTGGTGTGTGTGTGTGTGTGTGTGTGTGTGTGTGTGTAAATTTCCCTTTTAGAAGGTATATTCCTTCTGAGAAAGCACTTATTCAAAATTTGATGATTGCTTGCATCAGTTCTGATTGAAATATTTAGAAAAATACCAGATCCTTACACTAATACATCTTTTTTTATTATTTAGAGGTAATTTTATTTTTTTTAATTAAATAACTTTTTATTGATAGAACCCATGCCAGGGTAATTTTTTACAACATTATCCCTTGCACTCACTTCTGTTCTGATTTTTCCCTTCCCTCCTTCCACCCTCTCCCCAAAGATGGCAAGCAGTCCTATACATGTTAAATAGATTACAATAGATCTTGGATACAATATATGTGTGCAGAACCGAATAGTTTTCTTGTTGCTCAGGGAGAATTGGATTTAGAAGGTATAAATAACCTGGAAAGAAGAACAAAAATGCAAGCAGTTTACATTCATTTCCTAGTGTTCTTTCTTTGGGTGTAGTTGCTTCTGTGCATCCTTGATCAATTGAAACTAAGTTAGATCTTCTCTTTGTTGAAGAAATCCACTTCCATCAGAATACATCCCCGTACAGTATCGCTGTTGAGGTATATAATGATTTCCTGGTTCTGCTCATTTCGCTCAGCATCAGTTCATGTAAGTCTCGCCAATCTTCTCTGTATTCGTCCTGCTGGTCACTTCTTACAGAACAATAATATTCCATAACATTCATATACCACAATTTACTCAACCATTCTCCAATTGATGGGCATCCATTCATTTTCTAGCTTCTGGCCACTACAAACAGGGCTGCCACAAACATTTTGGTACATACAGGTCCCTTTCTCTTTTTTAGTATCTCTTTGGGGTATAAGCCCAGTAGAGACACTGCTTTATCAAAGGGTATGCACAGTTTGATAACTTTTTGGGCATAATTCCAAATTGCTCTCCAGAATGGCTGGATGTATTCACAATTCCACCAACAATGTATCAAGTGTCCCTGTTTTCCCACATCCCCTCCAACATTCTGCATTATCTTTCCCTGTCATTCTGGCCAATCTGACAGGTATATAGTGGTATCTCAGAGTTGTCTTAATTTGCATTTCTCTGATCAATACACTAATACATCTTATTTAAAAAAAAAATTAACCAGCCCAGAGGAAAGAACCCCACCATAAAAACTTATTATGGGAACAGGGTAGACAAGGATTTATCTTCAAAGGAAGACACTGAAGTAAAAAGAACTTTTTCTACCCCAAAGACTAATGTAACATGGCTTCCCACCCAAAAGAGAATTTACACAAAAACTAAAAAAAAAAAAAAAAAATCCAAAAATCAAATGAGAGACATTGAAGAAAAATAAAAAATCAAACCATCCAAGAAAAACAAGATTATTGAAAACAAAAAGCTAACCAGCTAGAAAAAGAGATAGAGTCTCACAGATGAAAATAAGTCTTTGAAAATAAGAATTGGGCAAAGCAAAGCCAGTGAAGATATGAGAAACCAAGAAATAACAAAAAAGATAAAGAATGAAAAAATAGAGCCGAATTTGAAACATCTAAGAAAAATGACAGATCTGGAGAATAGATATAGAAGGGAAAATATAAGAATAATTGTATGGGAAGAAAGTTGTGACCAAAAAAAAGAACCTTGACATAATCATGCAAGAAATAATCCAAGAAAATGATACTGGACTGATAGATCATGAGGGGAAAGTAACAAGAGAAAAAAAAATCTGCCAATCACCACTTCAAAGACATCTCTTGTAGAACACACATAGGAATATTATTGCCAAATTTTTAAACTCCCAGATCAAAGAGAAGCTTTTGCAAGAAACAAGAAAAAAACAATTCAAATATGCTGGATCTACAATTAGAATTGTAAAGGACTGTACAGCCTCAATAAAAGACCATAGATCATGAAATCATATCTACTAACAATCAAAAGAATTAGGCCTGTGCTCAAAAATATCATATCCAGTAAAGTTGTCTATAATATTGAATGAGATAAGACTGACATTCTATGAACTTGCAGATTTTCAGGACTTTCTACCAACCAAACATGAACTTAATAGAAAATTTAATATAGCAGAACCAACACCAAAGATCAATTTCAAGGAACTCAATATGGATAGATTGTTTATTTTTTAACATGGAGGATGCATAACAGTGACATTAATAAAAAGATTGCCCAAAAGAAAGATTAGAGCAGAGTTAATGTAAAGATAGTAATTATGTTACACGAAAGAGGTGCACAGGAAGAAGAGACAATTAGAAATTGAGGGGGAGGTGGGCTTGTAGATCTGAAAATTACACATATACCATGAAGGGCATAGCACCCTCCAAAATCTATAAAGAAATTATTGGGAAGGTATCAGTGGACAGAGAAGCAAAGGATGAGGGAAGAAGATAAGAGAGGGATCCATGGTTGGGGGAGGTTAAGTAATAGTAAGGCAAATCAAGGAGCAGGATCAAAGCAAAGAGTCACCAGGGATAGGAAAGATATGTATGTATTTTGGGGGGGAGGGGCAGTGTATGTGTATGTATGTTAATGTATATATGTACATTTGTGTACATAAATATATCTTTTCTTAATGATAGTCTTCTTGAGGGTAAAGAGAGGAAAGAAGGAAAAAAGAACAAAATAAAAAAAAGTTTAAAAAAGATTTTTCTTGTGCAGCATGATAAATTTTGAAATATGTATAGAACAATTGCACATGTTTAATATATATTGGATTATTTGCTATCTAGGGAAGGGGTGGAAGGAAAGAAGAGAGAACAACTTGGAACACAAGGTTTTACAAGGATGAATGTTGAAAACTCTCTTTGCATATATTTCTACAATATAAAAAGCTGATATTAAAAATTGGGGGAAAAGAAAAATCACATTAGAAAGGGGAAAAGTGAAAAAGGAATAAAAAGAAAGAAAAAAAAAGAAAACAAACAAAAAATTTTAAAAAGTGAAAATACAGTGTGATGATCCACATTTAGTCTCCAGAGAACTTTGTCAGGATGCATATGATTCTCTCCATCACAGGTTTATTGGAATTGGCCTGAATCATCTCATTGTTGAGCTACATCCACCAGAATAAATCATCACATAATCTTGTTACTGTGTACAATACTTTGTTGTTTCTACTCTTTTACTCAGCATCAGTTCATGTAAGTCTCTCTAAGCATTTTTTAAATCATCCTGTTGATTGTTTCTTATAGAATAATAATATTCCATTAGATTCATATACCATAACTTATTCTGCCATCCCCTAACTGATGGGCATCCACTCAGTTTTCAGTTCTTAGCCATCACAAAGAAGGCTGCCACAAAAGGTGTTTATACATGTAGTTCCTTTTCTCTTTTTTATGATTTCTCTGGTATATAGATCCTGTAGAGGCCCTGTTGGTGCAAAGGGTATGCAGTTTGAAATTCCTGTGGGCATAGTTCCAAAGAGCTCTCCAAAATGATTCACAACTCCATCACGAGTTTATTAGTGTCCCAGCTTTCCCACATCCCCTCCAACATTTATATTATCTTTTCCTGCCATCTTAGCCAACCAGAGAGTTGGTACTTCCCTTTCTACTCTTGTCTTCTACTCTTGTTTTGTTTGTACAAAACCTTTTCAATTTAATATGATCAAAATTATCCATTTTGTATTTCATAAATACAAATGTTCTCTGTTCTTCCTTGGCTGTAAATTCCTTTCTTCTGCAAAGATCTGGGAAATAGACTATTCCTTGTTCTCTTAATTTGCTTACTGCATCGCTCTTTATGTCTAAATCATAAATCCATCCCAAAAACCTTCAGCGCATTTAGGGTTAGGGTTCAGAAAACTCTGTGCAAAATCATTAAAATAGAAGGTTCAGTCATAAGATTAGTGCTATTGATGGCATTCAAGATATAAGGGTAGGAACCAGAGCCTGGGAGGATAGGTCATTCCTTGAAAATGAAGTCAGTGAGGGAGTTGAAGAAATGTATAAACTTTGGTGTGAGAAGCTTTCATCTGATGAAAGAGAGGGGCAATGAATGAAACGAACTGTGAAAGCTGTCTCACAAGATGGAGATGATGTTCTAAAAACTGAGTGAAGTTCGTCTGTGCTTCAGGGCCAGGTTTCTTTCTCCAGAAATTATATGGTTTACAAGAAGTGAGACTTTTTCTTTGATAATAAGTTGGGGCCCCCTTGGCAGTGAAACTCCCATATAAGGAAATTTAGTAATCCTATAGATGTCGTTGGGTTCAAAGTTTTCCACATTTATGACATAGAATGGAAGATCATTTGTCCTGGCTAATCAGGGCAAAGATCCAGCCTATAGGGAGTGTTAGCCTAGGCCCCTATATAATACTTGTCTGTTAAATGGTCCTTGCCTCTCCTTGCCTAACTGCTTGTTGGGAGGGAGATGCCTTTTCTCCCAAGATCATAATAAAATTCCTTTCTGCTTTTGCTTTGAGAAATCTCCTTCATTTATTTATCTATTTGAGCTGGTCTTGTCCCACAAATTCTGAAAGTGCCAGAAAGGATTAGGTGATTCAACATGAATTTATTTCTTCAAGTCAGCAAACATTTAAGTGCCTGCTACATGCCAGACTTTGGACTAAGCACCAGGAACAAAAGGGATATCCCCTGCTCTCAGGGAGGTCATAGACTGGTGAAGCAGACAACTCACCAATAATGAAATAGAAACCCACTGTGGGCTCCACTGAGGATTGCATAAACTGGAACTAAATCAAGTGATTTACAAATTAATCACCAATTAGTGAGGATGATAATAGTTTAAGGAGAGTAGAAATTTTGGGAAGAATAGTGAAAATCTAATAAAATAAAGGCTAGAGAATTGATAAATGCTTATAAAGTAGGACAGAGTAATTCTGATCAAATGACCTTTAATTCTTATTCTTTTCTTGTTCTTATTCCTCATCATACTGCTTTAAGGCTGAATTTTAAGGGTACTTTGCCTTAAGTCCTGGACTGCTTGTAGAGGGTCAAAGATCACAACTACAAAGGGAAAATTCAATACAATCCAGTCTGTATTTACAGTTACAAATGGTGTATAGCACCCCAATTTTCCCAAGAGCCATATGCTTCCAGTTGTTCAGAGTATGGGGTTCCTTACTTTAGGTTAGTCTGGTGAAGCAGTTTCAGCAGGGCAGTCTTTCTGCTCAGGAGGAGAAGAGAGTGTGTGTGAGACAAAGAAAGGTAGTGAAGGCCTTGGGGAGGAGCAGTTCTCAGAGATGAAAAACCTGGAGGGAGTGGGTGGTCCAGGTGGCATTTGAATACTGTAAAGGACTTTGGAGAACTGGGAGGGGTGTAGGGCAGAAGATCTTTGTGTAATCAAGGTCAAAACTTAGGTAAGAGGAGAGGATGGAGCCAAGATGGTGGGAAGGTCACACGCTTCTAACTAAGCTTTTCCTTGCCCTCAGACAACTTCTTTCATGATAAGGCCTCAGAATTAGAGCTTGACTGAAAATACTCACGAATATTGGAAGTATAACACATTACCAACAGAAGATATTCTCGAAATTCGCCAGAAAATGTCTGCTTTTGCTCGAGGATGAGGAAAATTAGACTAGGCCCAGACCTCAGGCAGGCAGTGAGAGCATAGAAGGCAGCTAAAGCTGAACAGAGGGAGATGGGGTGTGGTCTCAGCCCATGGAAAATTTGGAGGGAGAACTTTACCACAGTGTGAGTTACTTCGCCCTGGCAGCAAGCCAGCAGATCAGCAGAGAAGGTATAAACACAGGTAAAGACTATAACCCCAAAATGCTAGGATCTCTCAGGACCTGGCCACACCCACCTAGCACCTGGAGTGACTCAGCACACTCTCAGAATCTCAGAGCGCAACAGCTATGCAGACACAGCGCAACCATTGCTGTCACACTGCTGCTTCACTGCTACTTCCTGTTGTCTGTAGAGGAAGCTTGGTAATATATACTGCCCAAAAAGCAGACATCACTTGCTTTTTTTGTTTGTTTTCTTTGTTTCTTTTTTGTCAAAATGAGTAAAAAGTTAAAGCGAGCTCTAACTATAGATAGCTTCTATATGGCTAGAGAGCAGACTTCAAACCCTGAGGAGACTAAAAACAGATTGTCTCTAGATGAAACCCCAATGGGAGATATGATCTGGTCCCCACCACACAAGGTTCTCATAGAAGAAATTAAAAAGGCTCTTACAAGAGAGCTAGAAGAAAAATGGAGAAAATTAAGGGAAGTTTGGCAAGAGGGTCTCAATAAGTCATCCCACTCATTAAAAGATATCAAATCCCTGAAAAACACAATTAGTGAATTGGAAAAAGCAAATAATTCCAAGGAAAACAGAATTAGTGAATTGGAAAAAGAAAATAGTTCTCTAAAAATAATATTGGCAAAATGGGGAAAAAAAATTCCATAGAACAAAACAACTCATTTAAAAACTCATCTGGACAATTACAAAAAGAAATAAAAAAGTAAATGAAGAAAATAATTCATTAAAAATCAGAATTGAACAAATGGAGATGAATGACTTGAGGAGACACCAAAAATCAGTCAAGCAAAACCAAAAAAAAAAAAAAAACCGTTAAATACCTATTTGGGAAAACAACAGACTTGGAAAATAGATCTAGGAGAGATAATTTTAGAATTATTGGATTTCCTGAAAATTATGCTTAATAAAGAGCTTAGACACTATTTTGCCCAGATGCTATAAAAACAGAGGGTAAAATAGACATTGAAAGAATTCATCGATCACCTACTGAAAGAAATCCCAAAATCAAAACTCCAAGAAATATTGTGGCTAAATTTCAGAACTATCAGACCAAGGAAAAAAATACTACAAGCATCTAGGAAAATAAAAATTCAAATACAGAGGAGCCACAATAAGGATTACTCAGGATCTAGCAGCATCCACATTAAAGAATCAAAGGGCCTGGAATCTGATATTCTAAAAGGCTAAAGAACTTGATATGCAGCCAAGAATAACTTACCAAGCCAAAATGAGCATTTTCTTTCAGGGAAGAAGATGGATATTCAATGAAATAGGTGAATTTCATCTGACAAAAAAAATCAGAACTAAACAAAAAGTTTAATCTCCAAATATAGGACTCAAAAGAAACATAAAAAGGTAAAAAGAAATCTTGGGAACTATATTTCTGATATGAGTATACATAAAGAATATATGTATAATTTGGTTTTACTGTAATAATATAAAAAAGAAACTAGAGGTAGAAAGGAAATAGTACCACAAAAAGGATGAAGTGGGTGTGACGACCGCGCTAGTACCCAGGATACCCCAGAATCTGCTGGTGTCAGGATAAGCAAAAGTCCATAGTCTTTATTCTTAGTCCTCAGGGGTAGAAGTGAACAGGATGGAAGCAGAATCTCCACGACCACCTTCTTCCTTGTCCACTGCAAAAAGTGAACATGACTAGTCTTACTCCACCCCCTAGTCCCTCCTACAAACCTCTGTATACACCAATCATTGAGCAAGCACACGACAGTGGGAAGGGCCATTTTCCAAGCATATACCCATAGAGTATTGTCCAATCAATAGTTAGCCTCAGGTGCTCAGCTGTCCTGACCTCAGTGCATCGACTCAAGAGTTTCAGCCCTCTACAAGTGGGGGTACTACATCTCATGAAGAAGCAAAGGAAACCTATTATATCTGAGGGAAACAAGGGAGGGGGATGAATATAGTGTGTATCTTACTCTCAATAGAATTGGCTTAAAGAGAAAAATATTAGACATATTTGATTTACAGAGAAACTTCTCCCACCTCATTGCAAAGTAGGAGGGGAAAAGTGAAAAGAAAAGGAGTAAGCTAAGTAGAAGGGAATACTGTGAGGAAAGGGAGTAAGGAAGGGGAGGAACTCTAAGAAAAGAAGGCCTTGGAAGGGAGGAGTTTTCAGAGATCTGCACCCTGGAGTGGGGCTGCCCAGATTCAATTTGAGTGGGAGGAGTTTAAAGCACAAGATCTTTGTGTGATGGGGACAGGACTTATATAAGAGAGACACTGGCAGTCCTGAAGTCCTGGCCCTGGGTGAGGAAAGGGCTCAAGCATCCTGGGGGATGAACAGGGTGGGGCTCTTGGGACCACAAAACACTCCCAGACTAGGCTGGCCAGAAGCAGGAAATCTGAGCTGGGGTCTATCTGCCTTCCTGCTCCTTCTCCCTTCCCTGTGATTTAAGATGTCTCCACTTTTTCCCTTAGATTTCAGATCTCTCCCCTTTTTCCCTGCCGCTCAGATCTCTTTCCATTTTCCCTGGAAGCTGAGGTCTCCCCCCCTTTTTCCCTGAGAGCTCAGGTGTCTCTCCCTGCTTTCCCTAGTTGCTGAGATCTCTCCCCTTTCCCCCCTGAGATCTAGGATCTCTCACCTTTTTCCCTGGGAGCTCAGGTTTCTCCCCGTTTTCCACTGGCAGCTTATAATCTCTCTCTCGTTTTCTCTGGGAGCTCAGATCTCTCCCTTTTTCATTTGGAACTGAGATCAATCCACACTCAGGAAACTTGGCCTATACTTGCAGCTCCCAGGTAGGTCTGAGCCAGCATCCTCCATATTTTCTGGCTTCCACTGGCTGCCCTTGCCTTTGTGTCTCTTCTTTTTACCTTGTGGTACATGACGTCCAGGTTTAGCAGGAGCACACCTTTCCACCAAGGCTGCCTGTAGGATGAGCTCCCCATCCCTAAACCTTTCCCACATTCCCAATCACTTTCCAAACTGACCAGATTTCCCATTGGGCCACTTGGTCAGACTTAAGACTTTGTCCCTAGAAATCTAGAGTCCTGATTTCAGCTTTATTGTCAGGACCCAGGTGTCCTGTCTCCCCATTCCATCTCTTGGTTAGAGATTCAGCTGTCCTGCCTTCCAACTCAGAAGGTCCCAGCAGTCCTCCCCAGATCCTAGGTATTCCTCAGGACACAGTCTCCCTCCTTTCCCAGGCTCAGCTGTCCACCAGGACCACTTCTCTCATTCCATCGGCTCTGACCTCTTTGTCATGACCTATACTAGTTTGTCTTTACTCCCAGACCCCACTCTTGTTCCCCAGACCTCCTGCTTCCTTGGCCCCTTTCTCTCTGAGCCCTCAGAGTTGAATCCCAGACTAGATTCAGTCTCCCAGGCTCAGGCTTCCCCTAGTCATTCTCTGGGGGCTCCATTCCAGAACCTTTCCTTTCTCTACCTTCCCACTTTCCTTCCCTCCTACCCAAAGCACTCAAGTCTGTTGTTTAGAATGATAATGTGTGTGTTAGTTGGGGAGAGGGGAATTAGGGAGGCAGAGGACCAGGTGGTGGGGAGAGGTCTGACTCAGGAGCTATGGAGGCTTACTTATCTCCTCCCATCTGGGATCCCAAAATCTCTTGTGTCTCTGGGGTCTCTTTAGGAGGAGGGGGAGAGGAAGGAAGAGGAAGAAAAGACGGAGGGGAGCAGGCTTCCCTTTCAGATCACCTCCCTTTCCAATCTTGACCATCTCTGCACTGTTTGATAGGGTAGAGTCTTTCCCCCAGGGACAGGGACAGGTCTTTGTAAATCCTGGAGGACCTTTCACTCCATCAGAAGTCCCTGCAGACTTTCCTCCTGCTTAAAAAAAGAGTGGAAAGTCCTCTCTTCCTCTGGGATGCTTTTCCCTCTCAAGCTTCTTCTTGTGACCTGGGCCTGGCCCAAGTAGGGATTGGGTCAAAGGCAGAAACCAAAAGTGGGATTAAATTAGAACAGTTTTACTGTCAGGGCCCCAAACAGCAGTCTCCCAGGCCATGAAATCAAAGACAATCAGCCTGGGACTAGGATGAGGAGAAGCTGGGCTTTTCTATGCAGACAGAAAGAAAGGAGGGACTCTCCTGTAGCTCCTGGCCTTTCTCTTGGTTTTCAGAGAGGCTTAGAATTAAAGTCCCCCATGTTAAGTTGTGCCGTCTGTTAGTAAGAGCTTTTTTTGTTCCTCAGCAGTCCTGGTTGGTCTTTCTGCTAACCCAGGGTCACTGTCACAGGGTGCCCCTACATTGATGGCCCTTACTTATCCATGTCTTCCCCATCCATCACACACATATGTACATGTGACACACCTGCAGTATACTTGTGTCTGTACACAGGAACTCTGATCAGTGCCTCAGATTCCCTTTACCCCCTCAATAAGAACAATTCATATTTGTGTACATCCTTTGACTTTGTTTTGCTCACAACTGATCCCCACCTTCATCTATCCTCCCTCTGGTTTCCTCCTCCATTTTCACTAGGGAATAAATAGCATTTCTCCATTCATCTCCCTATGTCATCTACTCTTCCTTTGACTAGATGGCTGAGGTTCAAATGTCACCACACTCTTGTTTTCTAGATGTCTACTTGCCAGGACATTTCCTAGCCCTCTTTTCTCTCCACCCTCTTCTAGTCTCTCCTTAAGGTCATCAAGACATAAGAGAACCACTTCCAGCTTTCCTCTATTTTGATTCCCTCTGTGAGCCCAAAGAAGGATCTGAGAGGACACTTGTCATCTCACCCCAAATGAATATAACTAGTTTATTCTTTTATTTTGAGTCTCTGAGGCTAGTTCATTCTGGATGATTTCTTGTATTTCTCTTCACTCGTGTTTGAACTTCTAAAGTTTTCTACATTTATGGTCTTTTCCTTGGGAATGCTTGTACTTCATTAAAGGTCCTTTTCCCCTGATAACATTATCTTAGTTTTTGTTTCATAATTTACTCTTGGCCATAAGATCATGTCCTTTGCCTTCTCTCACATCCTTTTCCAAGTTCTCTAACCCTAAATGCACACTCCTTAATGAAAGTCAGTGCCAAATGGTGTCTGATCCTAATTGTGGCTCCTTGGTACTTGAATTGTACTGGACCTTCTTCGGTGGCTTGCAGGACTTTTCTCATTAACTTGGAAGCTCTGCATTTTGGTGATGATGTCCTGGGATCTTCTGAAATCCCAGATTTCCTGGGATTTTCTGAGATTTCTTTTCGGAAGTTGATGTTGTTTGAGGTAGCTGCAGAAAGGTTTTAGGGTTAGAGGTTTTCTCTTAGACATCAGGAGCTCTAATCACCAAAAAGCTTACAGGCTCATCATGGGAGAGGTTACCAGGGCTACCAAAGGAGGTTACCCATATTGGGGATTTTGATACTTGGCCAAGGCTCCTGGACTGGAAAGGGAACAAGGACATGATCTTTTGTGACTTCTAAGAATGTTGCTCTAAGGACTTAACCTGGGAAAAGAAGGAGCTTTGGACTGTGCAGGATTATTGTAAGAACAGCTGAAAACACATTTCTGGGATAAAACTCAGGGTCTATCTCACCAAAGTGACCTGTGGTTTCTTTCTCTTTAGAAGATATGTGGGAACTTTACTGATTTCTTGAAGTCTAATGTCTAGGCTGTTTTTTTCAGGGCATTCTGCAGGACAATGATATTTAAGTTTTGCCTTGCTCCCTTTTCTATGTGACTTTTACTTTGAGATGTCTTACATTTTCTTCCCCTTTTAAAGTGTCTTGAATTTGGTTTAGTATTTGTCATTGCCTTGGGGCTTCCAATTGGTCTCTATAAGTTTTTAGAGAATATGTGGTATTTTTATGAATTTGTTTCTTTCACAGAACATTTTTCTTTTCCATTTAGTTTCCCCTCAAGTACTGTTATTCTATTCATAAATATGACTTACTCTAGAGCTTACTCTTCCAAGAATTCTGGCTTCATTAGGACTATACTTCTAATTAAATGTCTATTACAAAAGAGTGTGGTACTTTGTCCAAAGCATTCTCTTTATCTATTGAATTGACTGTGGTTTTGGATGTTGTGGTTTACAATGTGATTAATTATGTTCATTGTTTTCCTAATGTTGAACTATCTTTCCATCCCTGGTAGAAATCCCACTTGATCATAATGAATGGTATCTTAGATAATTTACTGTAGTTGTTTTGATAGGATTTTGTTTAAAATTGGAGGGAGGAGACAACATTCATTCTTTGACTTGTAATTTTACTCTCTGGTTGGACTTTCCTTGGTTTCAGTATTGGGCCTGTGTTTGATTCTTGTAGGATATTTTCTTGTTTGATGAAATTAGTGGTGAAGTGTGGATGCTAGCTGTTCTTTATAATTTTGATAGAATTTTCCTATTTTCTGATAAGTTCACTATTTCAGGCTTGTGAAAGTATTCCACTTAGCTTTTTCTTCTCAACTCCTTTAGCATAAAATTGTATATTATGTATCAATTATGCCTTTTATTTCTTCTGGTTTTCTTGTGATTTCATTTTTTCTATTTGCTATTTCAATGATTGGATTTTATGCTCTCTTCCTTTTGATCAGATTAGCTAAGGGTTTTCTCCACTTTATGAATCATTACAAAGAAGCCATTTTTAGTTTTGTCATTTTTCTTTTATTTCAATTTTATCTATTTCCCTTCTAATTTTAATATCTTGTCTTTTGTACTTATTTTTGGTTTGTTCATTTATTTTTCTATTTTTTTTATAATGCATATTCAGTTGATCTTCTATTTTTCTATATTCTTTTTTCTTGTGTTGTGATGGCAACCTGAGCACTTCCTCTGTTCACCGGCTGTCTCCTTACACTAATTCTAGGTAATTGTTATTAATTCTTATAAATTCTAAATGATGAAACCAATGCTTTAGAAGCACCTCAAATACAGAACTAATCTCAGAGGATTGTTTGTTGCATCTCTACTACACATGAATTTTATCTCCTAAAGCCTGAAAAGTGCTCAGGCAGCTTTTTCACAGCTCAGCCTGTTCCTCTACAGGGATGGGTCTAGTAGTTGAATATTGTTACCTTGAATGAGCATCAATTTGTAGCTGAAAGCACCTGGTTGTCCCTAATGTGAGAGTTTGTCCCTAATCTTCCCTCCCTGTTGCCCTCAAATATCAGCAGGCCCAGCAAATATCAGAGCAATAGGAAGAGTTGGAAGGGGAATAAGCCTTTATTTTCACTACTGTTGCCAGATGCTCTATATATGCTTTCCTTACAGTACAATAACAATAATATTGCTTGAACAACTTTCAACAAGTAATTATTTGACTATTATGACTATTAATTTGACTGCAAATTAATGATAAAGGACAAGAAAAAAGCTTTTATTTGCATATGAATGGTGGCCATCTCTGGGGTGGGGAGGGCAGAGGGAAAGGAAAAAAATTTGATAAATTTGTTTGTCCATTTGAAAGAATAGAAAGTCATGCATTATAAATTTATAGTTTCATGCAATAATCCTTTTTAAATTGTATTTATAATAGAAGCCAATTGAAACGTTCCAATTTAAAAGAAAACTAATTATTTGTCACCTTAGCTCTACAATAACCTTGAGAGCAGGGCAAACAGAGTTTAAAAATTACTTGTCAAGGACACAAATAAGACATCTGAAACGATTTAAGTTAGACTTCAAACTCTATGCCGGAATTCTATTCATTGTGCTACCAGCTCCCTTTAACTTGGATAATGGAAATCTCCAAGATGGGTGTCCTTCTATGAAGAAGGTGTCCCAAAACTATGATACCCATTGGTCAGGTTTGAAGCTGCTCTGGCCCAATAATACTCTTTTGTTCACCTGTTGATTGGGTTTCTTCAGAAAGGAGCCAAACAGGATGGGAGGCAGGAGCTGGAAAGAAGCTTTTGGCTTTGTCTCCAGAACAAATTACTGCATGAAGGAGCCTCATATAAGGCAAACGACAAAATTTACTCAATGGTCAATTCAGATGGACTTTCAGCAATGAGGGTGATTCAAGGCCAATTCCAATAGACTTGGGATAAGAGAACATCTGCACCAGAGAGAGAGGAACAACGAGGACTGAATGTGGATACAACCTAGTATTTTAATTTTTTGTTGTTATTTGGTTGCTTTTTTCTTTCTCTTTTTCCACATTTTTGATCTTATTTTTCTTGTGCTGCATGATAAATGTGGAAGATGCATAGAAAGAACACGCTATCTTTAACACATTGGATTACTTGTAGCTGAAGAGGAGGGGTGGGGAAAGAAGGAAGAAACATTTGGAATGTGAGGTTTTGCAAGAATTTGAAAACAATCTTTGCATATATTTTGAAAATTTTGAAAAAATAAATGAAACATTTTGAAACATAACTCTATACATATAGATTGTGTATGTATATATATATATATTTTTTTCTGAAGCAATTGGGGTTAGTGACTTGCCCAGGGTCACACACCTGGAGGTTTTAAGTGTTTGAGGCCCAGAATTTGAACTCAGGTCCCCCTGACTAGGGCCAGCACTCTATCCACTGCACCACCTAAACCCCCTTGACATTTTTTAAGTGTACCACAGAGATAATATGGCATATCCTGTTTTGGGTTAAACAAGCACTAATCAGGGAGGAAACAGACTCATATGTGTGAACATAAGGGAGTGAATGAATCTCAAAATGGAGGAGCTCTGGCTCCTTGCCTCTTGCCCTAAAAAGAACTAAATTACAAACTTTTCTCTTTCTTAAATATCATGATTTCATTGTAGGGTCCCCAGGCCCCAGGAAGATATGCTCTCTTACTTTGGGCAGGAAGCCCATAGTACTGAAAAAGGACTGAGACTTGCCTCAGTGAGGAGGGAAGAGGCAGGGTGAGACTTGCTCTAGGCTTAGGAAAGAACTGCCTAGGAATTCTTTTTCAAAGATTTCTTTGCAGGAGTGTCAATGAATCTTAAGTTTCCCAATCTGTAAAAAGAGGGAGTTACACTCTGGCCTGTTGGGTCCTTCCAGTGATCATTTATGATCTATAAGATGTCTGTTTGGGACTTGGGGGCGCTGAGGCTTCTCCTGAAGGTGCCTAAAGGGATTAGGTGAGCCAAGATGAGCTTGTTTTTGGTGCCTGCTACATGTCGGGCCTAGACTGTTTCAGGAGCAAAGGAGGTACAAAAGCACAGCAACATCTCATGGAGGTCACAGACTGGTGGGGCAGACCATGTACCAACCATGAGAAAGAAACACACTGTGGGCTCTGCTGTGAACTGGATAGGTGGAACTAAATCCAGTGATTTACTTAATCATTATGAGAGACGATAATAATGGTTTAGGAGGTAGAATGGAGGGGTGAACAAGGGGAAGGAATGGTCAAATCCAATAAATCCTGGCTGAGACAGGCAGTGCCTATACAGTAGCACAGGAATTCTGATCACATTTTAATTCTTATTCTTCCTTGTTCTAATTTCCTCATCATATCGTTTAATGCTGAATTTTTAAGGGTGCTTTGCCCTTAAGTCTGGTCTGCTTGTGGGGTCAAAGTCACAATGACAAAGGGAGAATTCAATACAATCCTGTCTGTATTTACTGCAATGCTGTATGGCTCTCGGTTCCCAAAGACCCTTTGCTTCCAGTTGTTCAGGTATGGACTCCCTCCTTACTTCTGGGTTAGTCTGGTAAGGCAGTTTCAGCAGGAGAACCGCTGCTCTCAGGAGGAGGGAGTGAGTGTGGGAGGGAGAAGGAAGTGACGGGCCTTGGGGCGGGGGAGTTCTCAGAGATCGGCTGACAGGTTCAATTTGAGCAGGAGGAGTTTGGCTGAGATCTTTGTGTGATGGGGACAGGAATTACAGGAGGTCACAGAAATTCCTGGCCCTGGGTGAGAAAGGGCTCAGTCATCCTAGGGATGGACAGGGTGGAGCTCTTGGGACCAACAAGACACTCCCAGACTGGGCAGCTGAAGCAGGAGAAGTCTTCCTGGGTCCTTTGCCTTCCTGTTTCCTCTCCCTTCCTGCATGAAACTGCTTTACCTTCCCTGAGGTTGCGCTCTCCTTTTTCTCTGAGAGCTCAGATCTCTCTCCTGTTTCCCTGAGGGCTGGGATCTCTCCCTTTTTTCTCCCTGAGATCTTGGATCTCTCCTTTTCCCCTAGGGCTCAGATCTCTCCTTTTCCTTGGGTTTAGATCCTCCCCTTTCACCCAGGCTCCCCCCATTTCCCTAAGTTGGGTCTCTCCCGTTTTCCCTGGAGAAACAAGTTCTCTCCTTTTCCTTGGGAACAAACCTCTCCCCCGCTTTTCACTGTGGCAGTTCATAATGTCTCTCCCTTTTTCATTGGAACTGAGATCAGTTCTGCTCAGGATCCAGTCGGACTGTGCTTTTGTGGCTCTGGTGGTCCAGCATCCCCATATTTTTTGGCTTCCGCAGCCTTTGCCTTTGGGTCTCCTCTTGACCTTTTGGTACATGACCTCCAGGTTTACCAGGAGCCACCTTTCACAAGGCTGCCTGTAGGACCAGGAAACACACCCCAGACCTTTCCACATTTTCCGTCACTCCCCAAACTGCCCAGATTTCCCATGGGGCTGCTTTGTCAGACTTGAGACTTTGACCATAGAAATCTAGGAGTCTAATTTCGGTTTTATGATCAGGACGGGGTCCGTCTCACCATTCCATCTTTTGGTTAGAATTCAGCTGTCACCGCCAACTCCAAGCCTAAGCTCTCCCAAAGGTCCAACAGTCCTCCCAGATCCTAAGTATTCCTCAGACTTCCAGTCTTCCTGCTTTCCACAGAGCTCAGCTGTCCACAGATCCTTCCTCTCATTCCATTGGCTCTGACCTCCATGTGTGGCCTTTGGTCCCCCAGACCTCCTGCTTCCTTATTTCTCTCTGAGCTCAGGGATTTGAATTAGATTTTTGTCTTCCAATATTTGGCTTTCCCTAGTCATTCCTGAGGGCCTCCATTCCAGAGCCCTTTCCATCTCCACTTCACATTCCTCCCCTCCTACCCAAAGCACTCCAAGGTCATGTTTCAGAATGATAATGTGTATTGAACAGCGGAGGGGGTGGGGAAGGCAGAGGACCAGGTGGTGGGAGGGAGGTCGACTCGAGAGCTATGGAGGCTGACATGCCACTCATTGGGATCCCAAATTACTCTGTCTCTGGGTTCTCTTTAGGAGGTATGGGGAAGGAGGAAGGTAAAAGACAGAGGAGGCAGACTTCCTCTTTCAGATCACCTTCCTTTCCAATCCTGGCCCTCCCTGACTTGTTCTGTAGGGTGCAGTCTACTCCCAGGCAGGAACTGGACCCTTTAGCAACTGCTGGAGGACTGCACTCACAAGAATCCTGCAGCCTTTCTTCCTGCTTGAAAAGAATTGAAGCCAGCTTTTCCTCTTTGATCTTCTCCCTCCAGCTTCTTCTGATGACCTAGCCTGTCCCAAGCAGGACTGGGTCACTACAAGAATAATTGAAATTAAACGTTTACTACATCAGGGCTCAAACAGCAGTCTCCCCGGCTGTGAAATCAAAGAGACAATCAGCCTGGATCTCTAGGATAAGGGAGAAGCTGGAGCTTTCTATGCAGACAGAGGAGGACCCCTCTTGGAACTTCTGGCCTTTCTCTTGGTGTTCCAGAGAGGCACAGGGTGAAACCTGCCAAGGTTAGGTGTGACCTCTCTGTTTGTAAGAGCTTTGGCTTGTTGCTTCTTTTAAAGGTCCTTCAGGACAGGGAGCAAGAAGACACAACAAGATAACTAGGACATGGACCAAGAAGGTCACTTTGTTTCTTTGCTACCTCTGAGGGGCCAAGCCAGAGAATGGGCCTAGGCTCAGATCTCACCTCCTCAGGTGGTGGGTTTTTGTCCACAGACTGACCAACATCAACAGTCACAACCATTTCTGTAAATATGGGATGGGCTGTGGAGTTGGCAGGCCTGATGTTTGGGTCATTTGTTTACAACCACAGGTGGAACATAGTAGTAACAACCTTGCCCTGCCCAGCTGATTCCTTGGGTACCCTAGACAGCAGATACACACACACACATACATGCTTTGTTTGTTTTATGTTCTCCTCATTACAGAGGACTGGGGTCCTCCACTGCTTCATCAGGGAATCTCTATTCCCAGGTGACAGATCTGCTCCTTTGAACCCCAGCCCCTTCTCACCTAAAGTCTCTTTTTCCTCTCTTGGCCTCCTGTGGCCATGCCTGATTCTGGTACATTTCCCAGTTATATATCTGGATAATATATCTCCAGGGGTCCAGCAACATGTCCTCCACGAAGCCTCAAGACCTATTGATCAGATGTTCCCATGTGTGTATATACATTTCTCACACACTCTCTCTCTCTCTCTTTCTCTTTCTCACATTGTACCACCACCCACAATCCACTATCTACTTTTTCACTACTTCCCTCCTGAGAACTTCGATAAAACCAAACCCATTCACACAATGTTCTATCTAAACAATAAAGAACCACTTGCCAATCTGAAACCTAGCTATGCCCAGGTCTGACATTTTAAGAGGCAGACAGCAGCATGATTGCTAGTTGTTCCTCAAAAGCTTAATCCTGGTTGATAACTGCAATCAAGATCACTACTATAAGGTGTCCTTACATTTATCATACTTAGCCTTACTTCCATGCCTTCCCCCCATCCTGCCACATAGATACATGTGAAACTGCATACCTTGTGGCTAATGTGCACCTTAGCTCTGATCAATCCCTCAGAAGTCCCTTTCCCCTCAATAAGGTGTACATATTCATACATCCTTTGAGTTTGCTCAGGACTGATCCTCCTTCTAATCATCCTTCCTCTTATTTTGAGGTTTTCTCTTTTTTTCACCTCTGTCTCCAATGGACTAGGTGAATACTGAATTGCCATTGATACTAATATGATTCACTTCTCCACCTACAGAAGTACAAGCAAAACCCTTTCTCCCTATCTAGTCCTTCTATTTACACTTTCTAGATCTCTCCTCTCATCATCTAGTAATTACATGGAGCTGCTTGCTGGACATTGTTCTTCTGTTGGGTTAAAAAACCTATGTTTCTCAATTGTGTAATCTGTTCCTCCATCTGATTGCTTTTGGCTGATTGATCATATAATCCCTTTTTCCATCTGATTATTTTTGGCTGATTGATCCATACTATGATCCACTTTCTTCCTATCAGATTCTATAGATGCTTCTCTGCTGATTGATCATTAGAGTCCTGAACTTCTAAAGACTCTCTAGATTATACTTTGGCTGACATCCTTACCCCTGTTTTTTGTTGATATCTTAGATTTGGGCCCTGCCTCTCTCATTTCCTAGGTCAACTTGCATTCACAAGCCTAGTTGCATTTGGACATTGGATTTTAGTGCTTCTTCTCACCCTGTCCTCTGTTCTATCTCTATACCTACACTGGGCTTTTAGATGCCTATTTTTCCATGTGAAAGCATCGACTAGTTTCTAGGTCACCTTGAAGGTTCCCTGTCTTCCACTGTGTCTGATCTGGGTATAATAACCAAGCCACTGTGGGACAGCATCTTATGATTTTCTCTAAAGGAGTATCTTGTGTAGCCCCCCATATAATTCTTCTACAATCTCATTAATATTTTCCCTTAATAATTGTCTTATAATTATTGTAGTTGCATGTGATGAGGGCTGTTTGGGACTTCAAGATATCGATAACACGGTTTCAAGTCTTATGTCTAGAGCTGTTGTTTTCAGACATTCTGTTAATGAAATATGTAAATTTTAGCACTCCCCTTTCTAACATGACTTTTACTTTGAAATGTCTTACATTTCTTCCTTTTAAAAGTCTCTTGAATTTGGATTAATATTTGCCATTGCCTTGTTAATTGGTTATAAGTTTTGGGTGTTGCATGGACTAAAATTTTATGAACTTTCAGTTCTTTCACAGAACTCTTTTCCTATTTAGTTTCCCCTCAAGTACTCTTATTCCATTCATAAATATGACTCTGAAGCTTTTCTTCTAAAATTCTGGCTTCATTAGGACGATGTTCTAATTAATATCTATTACAAAAGAGTCTTGATTACTTTGTTAAACATTCTCTTTATCTATTGAATTAGCTGTGGTTTTGGATGTTGTGGTTTACAATGTGATTGATGTGTTCATTGTTTCCTAATGTTGAACTATCAATTCCAACCCTGGTAGAAATCCCTTGATGTAATGAATGAGTATCTTAGATAATTTACCAGTTGTTTTTGATAGGTTTGTTTAAAATTGGGAGACAACATTCATTCTTTGACTTTGGTGAAATCTCTCTGTTTGAACACTATCTGGGTTTTCATTAATACATTATGTTTGTTATGGACCATTTCTTGTTTGATGAAATTAGTGTTGGTATGGATGCTAGCTGTTTTATAATTTGATAGGTGCCTATTTTCTGATAGGAATATTTCAGGCTTATGACAGTATTCCACTTAGTTCTCTTCTCAACTCCTTTAGCATAAAATTGTATATTATATATCAAGTATGTCTTTATTTCTTCTGGTTTCTTGTGATTTCATTTTGCCATTTGCTGTTTTGACTGGATTTTATGCTCTCTTCCTTTTGATCAGATTATGGGGTTTTTCTCACTTTATAGATCATTACAAAGCCATTTTAGTTTTGTCATTTTTATTTTATTTCAAATTTATTTATTTTCCTTCTAATTTGATATCTTGTCTTTTGTACTTATTTTTGTTTTGTTCATTTATTCTAGTTTGTTTGTTTTTAAATGAGCATATTCTAGTTAATCTTCTGTTTTCTATATGTGGTTTCCCCCCATACACAGTGGCAACTGGGGTTATGATGTTTGCTCAGAGTCACACACAGCTGGGAAATGATGTCTGGGGCCGGGTTGAATTCAAATTCCTCCTGACTTCTGGGACTGAATTGCTCTCTCTATTATTACCATCTAGATGCCCCTATTTTCCTATTCTTATTAATGATTGCTAACACTATGTTTCCTCAGGGACAACAGCTTTAAATGAATCCCAGAAATTTGGGGATATCATTTAATAATTTTCATTATATTTTATAAAGTTATCATTTCTAAGTTCTCTCCTCTGACTCAGTCATGTAATATGTGACAAGTAAATCTATTAGGTTTATATCTTGTTGGTGATTTCTCTCTCTTTTTTTACATTATAATAACTTTTATTGATAGAACCCATGCCAAGGGTAATTTTTAACATTATCCGCACTCTGTTTGATTTTTTCCTGCCACCTCAACCTCTAGATGTGGTATGTGTTGAATATGTGTAGTATATCCTAGATACAATATATGTGCAGAACCAAACAGTTTTCTTGTTTACTGCAAGGAGGTGGATTCAGAAGGTAAAAATAACCTGGGAAAAATGCAAACGGTTTACATTCATTTCCGGTGTTTTTCTTTAAGGTATAACTGTTTCTGTCCATCATTGATCAATTGAAGCTGAATTAGATCTCTTTATTAAAAGAAATCCTTGTTGTTGATTTCTCAACCAATTTTATTCTTATTTCTTTAAGGAATGACCAAAAGCATATTGATTATTTCTGCCTTTTTACATTTAGGTAGAGTATCTCTATATCCCAATGATTAATTTTTGTAAATATACCATGTGTTGAAAAGAAATATGCATATTCCTCTGTTTTCCCATTTAGGAGATACCATGCTGATCTTTTTCTCAAATTTTCTGGACATTTGTTTATCTCTTCTACTTTTTCTCATTCTGCATTTCTTTATCCCATTTTCCTTTTAGTTCTCTTGTAGATTCTCTTTCTCTTGACCTTCAACAATTCTGTTCATTAGTTTTCTAATTTCATCCATTTTCTTATCTAGCAAACATTCTTTCCTTCTTGCTGTTCATCTTCCTTTCTCTGTTTGATTCTTGTTCTCTTGTCACATAACTCCTCTGCTCACCTGGTCTTTCTTTTTTCCTTGACACTTCATAACAATCAAAGACTCCAAGATCCCCATTCTGAGCTCTGGTCTATAAGAGCTCTCTGCCACTTCTTGTAGCCCAGCCATACAGATGCCTTCCTGGATTCAATGTGTCAGGGCCCTGCTTCTAGCAGAGACATACTCCTCCCTCCCAGATATTCATCCTCTCCTATTGTCCTTTTATGTTTCTTCTACATCCTCCTAAATGTTGACTGTCTCAGCATTCTGTGCTCCAAGTGCTGGTTTCCCCAGAATGACAACTTTCCCTGTCCAAGACAGTAGCCTTTTCAGGCACTAAGCTCCCCAAGCCACAGGCTGGGTCCCCTATCTTCTATAAGAATATTAATCAGTCGAACCCACCTCCAAGGTCAGGCCTCCTGCCTTGCTACTTTCCAACTTCACTTCCTCCTCAAATCCCATGTGGTCATCTCCTTGTTAATCTCTCAAAAAGGGTATGGAAAAGCAATAACTTCCCTCAGTTGTTCACAAGTGAAATAACAGAATAAAGAAAATAAACTGTGGATAATGTGATACACATAGAACAGGATGAAGATAAGGGTAGCCATTCCCTAGTTCAAAATAAACAGGTAAAATTCACAATGGCCATTCTGTTGTAAAGAGTGTTTGTTGGAGAAGAGTTGGCGAAAGGAAGAGGTGAAACAGGCCCAGGGGGAGGTGAAATAGATATAATATTTTCTCTAAATGTAATGTTCTCTTGTAGTTTTCTTGGGGTTCTCTGGGCAGCCTTCCTTTCAGTTCAGTAATCGCCCCAAATGCAGCCAGGTATTAAGTCAAATCCTTTATTGTCTCTTTTCAAGTCTTGTCTCCTTGTACAGGGCTAGTTAGCTTTCTTAGAGGCCTATCTCTCTCTTTGATTCAGAGAGCTTAAGCTCTTGCTCCTTCTCTGACTACAGATCTCCAGACTAAGATCCTGGTTGGGGCTCCTAGCTCTCTTAAAGGTGTAGATCTTAGAATATGATAAGTACTAAGTACATGTACTGAACTAGAAGACTGTTAAGCCCCAGGCTAAATAACCATTGTCTCTCAATTCCACTGACTTTGCTTTTCTTGTTTTCAGTTCTGGCCCATAACAAATAGAAAATGCAGTTGGAGCAGTAAGTTTACAAAAGGAACAGGGTTTGGAAAATTCAGTAAGGAAGCATGACTTGTATTTCTTGCATTCCATTATTAGTTCTATAAGAAGCCCTTTCTCAGCTTTTACTTCCAACTGTTTCTAGAATTGATCAATCTCTTACTGACCACATAATCAAGGTTAACTCTGACACTCGGCTATGACCTTTGGGCATCACTTCTCTGTGTTCCATTTCATATAAAATTGGAGGAGTTGGACTCTTTAGTCTGAAGGCTCTTTCAGCTCACATCTTGTGACTTCCTGATTGTGCTTGAGGTGATGACATTCAAGGATAATGTCTGTGGACTTTACTAAGGAGGAGTGGGGCCTCTTGGACCCCTCTCAGAGGAACTGTATAAGGGGCGTCATGTTGGAGAATGCCCAGAACCTGCTCCTGGGTGAGAAATTTCCCTAACATTGCAATCTACAATCAAGGAGCCTTCATTCCCAGTGTGTAGGATTGGAGTAGGGAAGAGAAGGAAAGGATGGTCTTTGCATTATATAATAGGAACCTGAGGTGTTCTTTGTTGCTCCTGAAACTCTAGCTTAAGTTTCCAGGTATAAAGATTAAATCTGTGTGGAAATGTCTCCAACATGGAAGTAATCTTAGAGTTAGCCTCTAGCTGGACACAAATATTGTCCACCAATTCTCGAAAACTGCCGGGCAGCTTTCCTTTCAACTTGTTCATGTTTGGGATTTTTCAAATATTTTGGAGTATTCTTCTTTTTAATATAAGCATCAATTTGTAGCACAAATAACTAGTTGTCTCTAGTATATAGGGAGTATGGAAGTGTCTCATTAAGCGCTGTTATTTCAAATTGCAGCAAAAGTGGTGAAAGGAATTGAAAAAATAAGCATTTATTTGCTACCCTGTTGTTAAGTGCTGTATATCGCACCTTTACAATATAGTAACAATATTATTTAGAATAACTTCCAGCAAATCAGTTATTTTGTGTATCCTAATTACCTAAATTAATACTAAAGGACAAATCAGAAATGCTATTTACATTCAGAAAAAAAACGATAAAGCAAATATATATAGCATAGTTTTTACATGAATGTATGTGTGTATATATATATATATGCATGTGAGATTTATTTTTATGCTTCACATATTTCTATACAATAGGAGGCGGCGATGTAGGGGAGAAAACACTTCATCATTTTATTTGCTATTTGAAAGGAATAGCAAATTCTGCATTGTGAATTTACAGTTTCATGTGCGATTACCATATTTATTTTCCTGTACAAATGTAGGTACTTGTTTTATAAATTAAATAAAACAAAATATTGTGTCGGTACTTCATCTTAACTTTCCAAGTTAGGTGATATACGGTAACTACTGTCATATATACTGATGATATAATTATAATGATATAGTTGTCATATTTGAGGCTTCTGAAACTAGAGGCAAATTAACAGGTATAATTGACTTTTAAAGGTACAGTTAGTAACTCTTCCAGGTTCCTTCAAATAAGGTACACCCTGACTCTATGACAAGGACTATCACTGGCACCACCAATTCCTATAACTGGATGATGGACACTGTGGAATGAACCTATCTTTCTGTAAAAAAAAAGGTGTGCTGAGTCCAGATCAGGCCTAATGATCAGGCCGAGGTTGCTCCAGCTGGTAACTTTTCCCCAGGTATGGGATCAGAAGTTTCTGAAGATAAGGTCAAAATGGATTCACAACTTAGAAAAAAAGAGTGATATTATAGGCAAATTGGAACAAAAGGATAGTTTACCTCTCAGATCTTGGAAAAGGAAGGAATTTGTGGCCAAAGAAGAACTGAAATTCATTATTAAACATAAAATAGATAATTTTGATTATATTAAGTTAAAAAGGTTTTGTGCAAACAAAACTAATGCAGACAAGATTAGAATGGAAGCAATGAACTGGGGAAACATTTTTTACATAAAATTTTTACAAGAATTGAGAGCATTCTCCAATTAATAAGTGGCCAAAGGATATGAACAGACAATTTTCAAATGAAGAAATTAAAACCATTTCCACTCATATGAAAAGGTGCTCTAAGTCACTATTGATCAGAGAAATGTAAATTAATACAACTCTGAGGTACCACTACATAACTCTCAGAGTGTCTGAGATGACAGAAAAAGACAATGATGAAAGTTGGAATGGATGTGGGAAAACTGGGACACTAATACATTGATGGTGTAGTTGTGGACTGATTCAACCATTGTGGAGAGAAATTTGGAACTATGCCCAAAGGGCTATCAAAACGTGAATATCTTTTTTATCTGGCAGTGCTTCCATTGGACTTATTTCAAAAGTAATCTTAAATGAGAAAAAGAGACCCGAATATGCAAAAAGGTTTGTGGCAGCCCTTGTTGGAGTGGCAAGAAAATGGAAACTTAGTGGATGCCCATCAGTTGGAGAATGGCTGGATATGCATATGTGGTATATGAGTGCTACAAAATAGTATTGTTCTGTAAGAAACAATCAGCAGGATGAATACAGAGAGACCTGGAGAGACATACAGAAACTGATACAAAGTTCATTGAGCAAAACCAGGAGATCATTGTACATGGCAACAACAAGATTATAGGAAGATCAATTCTGATGGATGTGGCTCTCTTCAACAATGAGGTGACTGAGCCCAGTTGCAGTGATCTTATGAGGAAGAGAGCCACATGCCAAGGTAAAGTCAGCATCTATATGATGCTTTTTACTCTATTCGTTGTTGTTTGCTTGCATTTTATTTTCTTTCTCATTTTTCCCTTTTTGATTTGATTTTTCTTCTGCAACATGATAATTGTTGAAATATGTAGAGTAGAACTGCACAAATTTAGTGGATTACTTGCCACCTAAGAGAGGGGGTTTGGGAAAAGGAAGGAAAAAATTTAGAACGCAAAGGGTTACAAGGGTGAATGCTGAAAATAATCCATGCATATCTTTGGAAATTAACAGTTTTAAGAAAAAAATAAAGAAATGCAGCCTCAACTAAGCAGGCTAGAAACATGCACTTTCTGTCTAAAAAACTTGCCATGGTTGCTCCTATTCTACTTGGAAGGGAAATCTAAAAGAACCAAATTCCATATAAGGGAAAACTGTGATACTTGTCACATGCCTTCTACAAATCCTCAAATGGCTTAGATACTGAGGACAGCCTTCTCATCAAAGAAATGGGTTCCCATTCAGAGGTCTATTTATTAGATATAAAGGGGAGGGGGAGGAAGGGAATCTATATTTTTTCCAAAGGAAGTCAGAAAAGTAATAGGAAGATAGTGTGATAATCAAAATCATTTGGATGCTAATGAAAAAAAATTGCCATGCGAGAGAGCCAGAGAGAAAGACAGACAGAAAAACAGGTAAACAAACTGAAAGACAGACAGATGGGGGCAGAAAGAAAGATTGACAGAGAGACTGAAAGACAGACTGGTATTTCCAGAGAGATAAAAAGGGAGACAGCAAGAGGTAGAAAGAGCCAGAAAGAGTAAGAAAGAAAAAGAAATAAATACAGAGAGAGAGAGACAGACGGGCACAGAATGCACCAGTTACACAGAGGCAGTAATCAATTGAGAGACAGACAATGACAGAGAGAGTGAGAAAAAGAAACAGATTTAGTCATACACAGGCTGAGAGCCAGAAAAATGGAGAGTGACAGAAATCGAGGAAGAGGCAGACAGAAAAAGAAAAGAAGGAAGGGTCATTCAGAGAAACAAGGAGAATCTGATATAGGGACAGGCAGACAGACAGTGTTAAAGGGGAAGCAAAGAGTGAAAGTGAGAAAGAATGAGAAACAGATACAGAGAGAGATGGAGAGACAGGATGAGACAAAGGAAAAGATACTATCTGAGGAAAATGGGGAAAGAAGTAGAAAGTGAGAGTCAGCGGGGGGGTGGGAGGAGAGAGAGAGGGATAGGGAAGGATGGAGAAAGAGTGAGCAGAACAAAGAGATGGAGAGAGTAGCGAGGGAGGCAGAGAGTGTTGTTAGGGAGAGAGAGAGAGAGAAAGAGTGAAAAAGCAAAGAAACAGTCAGAGAGACAGAAAAAGTCAGAGACAGAAATAAGAGATAGCCAGAGAGTGAAAAAGTGTTAGAAACAGAGAAAAAGAAAGACAGAGACACAAACACATTGATTCTCTTTCTTCATCTCTTATTCTCTTTTTTATTCTCTGACTCTTTCTGGCTTCTCTTTCTCTCATATCCCATTCTCTATCGCTCTTGTCCTATGTCATTTTCATTCTGTTTTCTTTTTTCTTTTTCTTGCTCTTGTTTTCACCTTATTTCTCTGCTTTTCTCTTTCACTCTTTCACTGCTTCACTCTTTCACTCTGTTTCTTTGTCACTATTCTTTACCCCTTCCTCTCTGTCTCTTTGTGGCTCCTATTGAATCTGTCACTTCTTTTCTTCTCTCTCTCTCTCTCTCTTTCCACTATTTCTCTTTGTTTTTCTAACTATCTCTATTTCTTCCTCTCTATTTCAACCTCTAACTCTGGCTCTCTTTTTCTGTTTCTCTCTCTGTCTCTCTGTATCTATCATGTCTTTTTCTCTCTCTTTCTCTATTTCCCTGTTTTCCTGAGTCTGTTTCATTCTCTTTTTTGAACTTTTTTTCACTTTCTACCTTTTGCATGCCGTCTCTCTCTGGTTCCACATCTGGCGCTCTCTCTCTCCCTGTGTTTCTCTCACACACTTTCTCTATCTCTGTCTCTCTCTTTTTCTCTTTCTTTCTCACTCTCCTTGTGGCTCTCTCATTGTCATTCTATCATTTTTTATTTTCTTGCTGACTCTATAACTCTTTTCTCTTTTTCTCTATTTTTCTCCCTTTTCCTTCCCTATTTTTCACTCTCTTTCTCTCTGGCTCAATCTCTTTCTATCTCTCTGTCTCAGTCTATCTGTCTGTCTCAGTCTATCTGTCTCTCTTTCCTTGTTTTTCTTAGGCAATATCTTTTCTTTTTCTTACGCTCTATCTTTTGGGCTCTCTACTTCTCAGTCTCTTTCTCACTCACACTCATGTTTTTCTCCACCAACACTCCCCCACACAATGTCTCTTTCTCTCTGACATTTTTCTTCTTTTTTTCTCTCTTTATCTGATTTTTGCTGGCTCTTTTTCTTTGTCTTTTATTCTCTCTGTCAGAGAGTCCATGACATCAATAAAAAATTGTCTCTCACACAATCTCTGATGCCAAAACTCATATTTAGTGAACAAAAATAATAATAATAATAATAAGATAAAAGCTCCAGTTTCTCCCTGCTGTTTTGATGGGTGTCTGTGGATTGTGATAAATATCAAAAAGTGAGTGTCTCTCTCCAGTGGCAGCAATGTGTAAGAACAGCTAAATTAAATTGCCAAAATATGCATTTAATTAATTCACAAATGGAAAAGTCAGTTACACTCTCTCTCTTTGTTTTTTATCTCTCTGATTCTCTTGGGTAGGATGGCATGACCCTTAGCTAAACTGGCTACTTGGAGGCATCTCCAGGAACAAACGGAAAGTTCCTTTATTCCAGTTCTCCCTAGAAGGAGGCGATCCCAGCACCAAGTCTAAAGGAAAAGTTCAGTGTATCAGGCCGCTTGACAAGAGCTGCATCAAAACCCACAGTAGCCCCCTAACCCACCCCGTTCCTATTCCTATTGGCTTTTAATTTCACCACCTGGGTGCTTGCCCGAAGGAAAGAAGCAATCTTGCAGACTTCCTACAAGGTATTTTTGCAAGGGTCTTCTTACAAGAATGTGTTTGCCACATCAGCATTTTGCAAAGGTCTGACAAGAATGTTGCCACTTTTAGCATTATTGTAAAGGGGTTAGTAATGTTCTGAGAAATGGAAACTGGGGCTCTCAGGTCTCTTTAATAAACTGTCGCTGGGAGACTTTCAGTATGTCCCACTCACTCTCTTTCAAACTCTCTTTTTCACTCTTTATCTTTTTCTGTTTGTCTCTTCTTCTCTTACTCTCATCTCTTTTTCTGTTTATATCTGTTTCCTGACTCTATTATGCTTTTTTTATTCTCTCTCACTGCCAGTTGGAAAGAAAGAGGTAGACAGAGAATGAGAGAATTTAAAAAAAAAAAAAAAAAAAAGAGAGAGAGAGAGATAAAGAGAATTGGAGAGGGAGAGAGAGCAAGAATCAGAGAGACAGAAAGATTCATGACTTTTGGTGGTAAGAATTGATGACATTCAAGGATGTGCTATGGGCTTCACGCTGGAGGTATGGGGCCTCATGTACCAGCTTCAGGAGGAGTTGTACAAGGAGATCATGTAGGAGAATATGTGAAACTTGCTCTCCCTAGCTAAGAACATTTCCTCTGGTAAGTGTGAATCTGGAGACAAAGGGACCATCTTTATTCCCCAGTGTGCTGAGTTAGGAGGGTTTATCAGTGACCAGAAAGGGAAAAGTACTGATCTCCTCTGTCCAAGAAACATCCTCCAACAGGTTTTCCTGTAAAATGTCTTTGTGTTGTATGATAGCAACCTGAGCACTTCCTCTATTCCTGCAGCTGTCTCTTACTAATTCTAGGTAATTGTTATTAATTCTTATAAATTCTAAATGATGAAACCAATGTAGAAGCACCTCAAATACAGAACTAATCTCAGAGGTTATTTCATTGCATCTCTACCTACACATGAATTTTATCTCCTAAAGCCCTGAAAAGTGCTCAAGCAGCTTTTCCTTTCAGCCTGTTCCTCTACAGGATGGGTCTAGTAGTTGGAATATTATTCTCTTGAATGAGCATCAATTTGTAGCTGAAAGCACCTGGTTGTCCCTAATGTAGGAAGTTTGTCCCTAATCTTCCCTCCCTGTTGCCCTCAAATATCAGCAGGCCCAGCAAATATCACAGGCAATAGGAAAGGATTGGAAGGGAATAAGCCTTTATTTTCACCTACTATTTGCCAGATGCTCTGCTATATGCTTTCCTTACAGTACAATAACAATAATATTGCTTAAGAACAACTTTCAGCAAGTAAATTATTTTGACTATTATGACTATTAATTTGACTACCCAAATTAATGATAAAGGACAAAGAAAAAAAGCTGCTATTTGCATATGAATGGTAGCCATCTCTAGGGTGGGGGAAGGCAGAGGAAAGGAAAAAAAAAATTTGATAAATTTGTTGTCCATTTGAAAAGAATAGAAAGTCATGCATTATAAATTTATAGTTTCATATGCAATAATCCTTTTTAAATTGTATTACATAATAGAAATAATTGTTTTGTTCCAAAATTTAAAAAGAAAACTAATTATTTTGTCACCTTAGCTCTACAATAACCTTGAGGAAACTGAGGCAAACAGAGTTTAAGTACTTGTCAAGGGACACAGAGCTAGGAACTGTCTGAAACTTGATTTAAAGTTAGACTCTTCCAACTCTATGCCCAGGTCTCTGTTCATTGTACTACCAGCTCCCTTTAACTTGGATAATGGAAATCTCAAGATGAGTCCATCCTTCTATGAAGAAGGTGTCCCAAAACTATGATACCCATTGGTCAGGTTTGAAGCTGCTCTGGCCCAATAATACTCTTTTGTTCACCTGTTGAGTTAGGAGTTTCTTCCAGAAGGGAGCCAAACAGGATAGGAGGCAGGAGCTGGGAAAAGGCTTTTGGCTTTGTCTCAGAACAAGTCCCTGCATAAGAGAACCTCATATAAGGCAAACAACAAGATTACTCAATGATCAATTCAGATGGACTTTCAGCAATGAGGTGATTCAGGCCAATTCCAATAGACTTGGGATAGAGAGAACCATCTGCACCCAGAGAGAGGGCTGTGAGGACTGAATGTGGATCACAACCTAGTATTTTAATTTTTTTGTTGTTATTTGGTTGCTTTTTTTTCTTTCTCTTTTTTTCCACATTTTTGATCTTATTTTTCTTGTGCTGCATGATAAATGTGGAAATATGCATAGAAGAACTGCATATCTTTAACACATTGGATTACTTGCTTCCAGAGGAGGGGGTGGGGGAAGAAAGGAAGAAACATTTGGAATGTGAGGTTTTGCAAGGGTGAATTTTGAAAACAATCTTTGCATATATTTTGAAAATTTTGAAAAAATAAATGAAAACATTTTGAAGCATATCTATACATATAGGTATGTATGTATATATATATATATATTTTTTTTTTTTCTGAAGCAATTGGGGTTAAGTGACTTGCCCAGGGTCACACACCTAGGAAGTTTTAAGTGTTTGAGGCCAAATTTGAACTCAGGTCCCCCTGACTTCAGGGCCAGCACTCTATCCACTGCACCACCTAGCTCCCCCTTGAAGCACATTTTTAAAAACTGTACCACAGAATAATGTGGCATATCCTGTTTTGGGTTAAACAAGCACTAATCAGGGAGGAAACAGACTCATATGTGTGAACATAAGGGAGTGAATGAATCTCAAAATGGAGGAGCTCTGGCTCCTTGCCTCTTGCCCTAAAAAGAACTAAATTACAAACTTTTCTCTTTCTTCATCCTTAACTGATTTCATTGCCAAAGGGTCCCAGGCCCCAGAGAAGATATGCTCTCTTACTTTGGGCAAAGGGAAGCCCCGCAAATGCTAGAAAAAGGACTGAAGAACTGCCCTCCAGGTGAGGGAGGGAAAAGCAGGGGTAAGAGACTTGCTCTAGGCTTAGGAAAGAACTGCCTAGGAATTCTTTTTCAAAGATTTCTTTGCAGGAGTGTCAATGAATCTTAAGTTTCCCAATCTGTAAAAAGAGGGAGTTACACTCTATGGCCTGTTAGGTCCCTTCCAGTGATCATTTATGATCCTATAAGATGTCACTGTTTGGGACTTGGGGGCATGAAACTCTCCTGAGAGTGCCTAAAGGGATTAGGTGAGCCAAGATGAGCTTATTTTTTCAAGTGCCTGCTACATGTCAGGCCCTGGGCTAAGCACCAGGAGCAAAAGGAAGTACAAAGCACAACCGCTGCTCTCATGGAGGTCACAGACTGGTGGGGCAGACCATGTACCAACCATGAGAAAGAAACACACTGTGGGCTCTGCTGTGAACTGGATAAATTGGAACTAAATCCAGTGATTTACTTAATCATTACTTAGAGACGATAATAATGGTTTAAGGAGAGTAGAATGGAGGGGGGTGAACAAGGGGGGAAGGGAATAGTCAAAATCCAATAAATCCTGGCTAGAGGAGTGAGCAGTGCCTATACAGTAGCACAGAGGAATTCTGATCCTTTGACTTTAAATTCTTATTCTTCCTTGTTCTAATTCCTCATCATATCGTTTAATGCTGAATTTTAAGGGTACTTTGCCTTAAGTCCTGGTCTGCTTGTAGAGGGTCAAAGATCACAATGACAAAGGGAGAATTCAATACAATCCTGTCTGTATTTACCCTTACCAATGCTGTATGGCTCTCCGATTTCCCCAAGAGCCCTTTGCTTCCAGTTGTTCAGAGTATGGACTCCCTCCTTACTTTGGGTTAGTCTGGTAAGGCAGTTTCAGCAGGGAAGGCTCGCTGCTCAGGAGGAGGAGGGAGTGAGTGTGGGAGGGAAGGAGAGAAGGAAGTGACGGAGGCCTTGGGGGCGGGGGGGGGGGGAGTTCTCAGAGATCGGCTGGCCAGGTTCAATTTGAGCGGGAGGAGTTTAAAGCACAAGATCTTTGTGTGATGGGGACAGGAATTACACAGGAGTCCTGAAGTCCTGGCCCTGGGTGAGGAAAGGGCTCAGTCATCTGGGGGATGGACAGGGTGGAGCTCTTGGGACCAACAAGACACTCCCAGACTGGGCTGGCCAGAAGCAGGAAGTCTTCCTGGGGTCGCTTTGCCTTCCTGTTCCCTCTCCCTTCCCTGCAACAGAAACTGCTTTACCTTCCCTGAGAGTTCATGTCTCTCCGCTTTTCTCCCAGAGCTCAGATCTCTCCCTGTTTTCCCTGGGAGCTGGGATCTCTCCCTTTTTCTCCCTGAGATCTTGGATCTCTCCCTTTTCCCCTAGGAGCTCAGATCTCTCTCCCTTTTTTCCCTTGGAGTTCAGATCCCTCCCCCCTTTCCCCCGGAGCTCCCCATTTCCCCTGGGAATTCAGGTCTCTCCCCGTTTTCCCTGGAAGCTCAGGTCTCTCCTTTTTTCCCTTGGAGCTCAGCTCTCTCCCCGCTTTTCACTGGCAGTTCATAATATCTCTCCCTTTTTCATTTGGAACTGAGATCAGTTCACACTCAGGATCCAGTCGGGCCTGTGCTTGCAGCTCCCAGGTAGGTCTGAGCCAGCATCCCCCATATTTTTTGGCTTCCACTGGCTGCCCTTGCCTTTGGGTCTCCTCTTCTGACCTTTTGGTACATGACCTCCAGGTTTACCAGGAGCACACCTTTCCACCAAGGCTGCCTGTAGGATGAGCTCCCCACCTTTAGACCTTTTCCACATTTCAAATCACTCCCCAAACTGCCCAGATTTCCCATGGGGCCACCTTTGTCAGACTTGAGACTTTGTCCATAGAAATCTAGGAGTCCTAATTTCAGTTTTATGATCAGGACCGAGGTGTCCCGTCTCCCCATTCCATCTTTTGGTTAGAGATTCAGCTGTCCTGCCTTCCAACTCCAAGCCTAAGCTCTCCCAAAAGGTCCCAGCAGTCCTCCCCAGATCCTAAGTATTCCTCAGGACACAGTCTTCCTGCTTTCCCAGGCTCAGCTGTCCACCAAGATCTCTCCTCTCATTCCATTGGCTCTGACCTCCATGTCATGACCTTTATTGGTCCCCAGACCTCCTGCTTCCTTGGCCCCTTTCTCTCTGAGCCCTCAGAGTTGAATTCCAGATTAGATTTTGTCTTCCATGCTTGGCTTTCCCCTAGTCATTCCCTGAGGGCTCCATTCCAGAGCCTTTCCCATCTCCACCTTCCCACATTCCTTCCCTCCTACCCAAAGCACTCAAGTCTGTTGTTTAGAATGATAATGTGTGTGTTAATTGTGGAGAGGGGAATTAGGGAGGCAGAGGACCAGGTGGTGGGGAGGGAGGTCTGACTCAGGAGCTATGGAGGCTGACTTGTCTCCTCTCATCTGGGATCCCAAATCCTCTTGTATCTCTGGGTTCTCTTTAGGAGTATGGGGAGAGGAGGGAGGAGAAGAGGAGTAAAAGACAGAGGAGAGCAGACTTCCTCTTCAGATCACCTTCCTTTCCAATCCTGACCCTCCCTGACTTGTTCTGTAGGGTGCAGTCTCTCCCCCGAGCAGGGCCCGGGCCTTTGTAACTGCTGGAGGACCTCGCACTCCACCAAGAATCCCTGCAGCCTTTCTTCCTGCTTAGAAAAAGAGTGGAAAGCCCGCTTTTCCTCTTTGATGCTTCTCCCTCTCCAGCTTCTTCTGGTGACCTAGGCCTGTCCCAAACAGGGACTGGGTCACCTGCAAAAGTGGAGTGAAATTAGACGTTTTACTGTCAGGGCTCCAAACAGCAGTCTCCCCGGCTATGAAATCAAAGACAATCAGCCTGGATCTAGGATAAGGAGAAGCTGGGCTTTTCTATGCAGACAGAAAGGGAGGGACCCTCTTGGAACTTCTGGCCTTTCTCTTGGTGTTCAGAGAGGCTTAGAATTGAAGCCTGCCAAGGTTAGGTGTGACCTCTGTTTGTAAGAGCTTTGGCTGTTGCTTCTTTTGCGGGTCCTTCAAGGACAGGAGCAAGAAGACCCTGAGATAACTAGAGACCATGGACCAGAAGGAGTCACTTTGTTTGCTTTGCTACCTCCACAGGGAGCCCAGAAGCCAGAGGGAATGGGCCCTGGAAGCCTCAGATCTCCTCCTCAGGTGAGTGCAGTTTATCCACAGACCTGACCAACATCAACAGTCACAACCATTTCTGTAAATATGGAGGATGGGCTGTGGAGTTGGCAGGGCCTGATGTTTGGGTCATTTGTTTACAACCACAGGTGGAACATAGTAGTAACAACCTTGCCCTGCCCAGCTGATTCCTTGGGTACCTAGACAGACAGATACACACACACACATACACATGCACCCTGTTTGTTTTTATGTTCCTCCTCATTACAGAGGACTGAGGAGGTCCTCCACTTACTTCATCAGGAATCTCTATTCCCCAGGTATCAGATCTGCTCCCTTTGGGCCCACCCAGCCCCCTTCTCCACCCAAAGTCTCTTTTTCCTCCTCTTGGCCTCCTGTGGCCATGCTTCCCTGAAGTTCCTGAAGTACAATTTCCCACAGTTATATCTAGATAATATATCTCCAGGGGTCAGCAACATGTCCTCACGAAGCCTCAGGAACCTATTGATCAGTGTTCCCATGTGTGTATATATACATGTTCTCACACACTCTCTCTCTCTCTCTTTCTCTTTCTCTCACATTTGTACCACCCACAATCCACTATCTCACTTTTTCACCTGCTTCCCCTCCCCTGAGAACACAAATAAAACCAAACCCATTCACACAATGTTCTATCTAAACAATAAAAAGAACCACTTGCCAATGTCCTAAAACCTAATGCTTCTTCTGCACCAGAGTCTGACATTTTTAAGAGGCAGACAGCAGCATGATTGCTAGTTGTTCCTCAGCAATCCTGGTTGGTCTTTCTAGTAATCCAAGATCACTACTATAAGGTGTCCTTACATTTATCCCTTACTTAGCCCTTACTTATCCATGCCTTCCCCATCTATCACCCACATAGATACATGTGACACACCTGCAATACACTTGTGTATGTACACAGCAACTCTGATCAATCCCTCAGAATCCCTTTTTCCCCTCAATAAGGACAATACATATTCATGCACATCCTTTGAGTTTGTTTTGCTCAGGACTGATCCCTCCCTTCATCTATCCTTCCTCTTATTTTGAGGTTTTTCTCTTTTTCTGTCTGTCTCCAATGGACTAGGTGAATACAGATTGCTCATTGATACCTATCTGATTCCTTCTCCACCTACAGAAGTACAAGCAAACCCTTTCTCCTATCTAGTCCCTTCTATTTTACCACTTTCTAGATCTCTCCTCATCATCTAGTAATTACATTGGAGCTGCTTGCACTGGACATTGTTCTTCTGTTGGGTTAAAAAAAACCCTATGTTCTCTCCAATTGTAATCTGTTCCTCCCATCTGATTGCTTTTTGGCTGATTGATCATATAATCCCTTTTTTCCATCTGATTATTTTTTGGCTGATTGATCATATGATCCCTTTCTTCTATCAGATTCTATCAGATGCTTCTCTGCTGATTGATCACATTAGAGTCCTGAACTTCTAAAGACTCTCTGGGTGTAACTTTGGCTGACATCATGCCCCACCTGTTTTTTGTTTGATATCTTGGATTTGGGCCCTGCCTCTCATTTCCCTGGGTCAACTTACATTCTGAAGCCTAGTTGCATTTTGGACATTGGATTTTAAGTCTTCTTCTCACCCTGTCCTCTCATTCTATCTCTATACCTACACTGAGCTTTTAGATGCCCTATTTTTCCATATTGAAAGCATCGACTAGTTTTTCTGGAAGTCCCTTGCCAAGAGGGACCCTGTCTTCCCATATTTTGTGTCAGTCTGGGTATAATAACCATCCACTGTGGGACAGCATCTTATGATTTTCTCTAAAGGAGTATCTTTGTGTAGCCCCCATATAATTCTTCTACAATCTCATTAATATTTTCCTTAGCCAATTGTCTTATAATTATTGTAGTTGCATGATGAGGCTGTTGCAGGACTTCAAAGATATGCGATAACTGATTTCTTGAAGTCTTATGTCTAGGCTGTTTTTTTCAGGGCATTCTGCTTAATGATATGTAAATTTTGCCTTGCTCCCTTTTCTATGTGACTTTTACTTTGAAATGTCTTACATTTTCTTCCCTTTTTAAAAGTCTCTTGAATTTGGATTAATATTTGCCATTGCCTTGTTCCAATTGGTCTCCATAAGTTTTTGGAGAATTTGTTGCATGGGCAAAGTTTTATGAACTTGATTCTTTCACAGAACTCTTTTCTATTTAGTTTCCCCTCAAGTACTCTTATTCCATTCATAAATATGACTTACTCTAAAGCTTACTCTTCTAAGAATTCTGGCCCCATTAGGACGATATTTCTAATTAAATGTCTATTACAAAAGAGTGCGGTACTTTGTCCAAAGCATTCTCTTTATCTATTGAATTAGCTGTGGTTTTGGATGTTGTGGTTTACAATGTGATTAATTATGTTCATTGTTTTCCTAATGTTGAACTATCATTCCAACCCTGGTAGAAATCCCACTTGATCTTAATGAATGGTATCTTAGATAATTTACTGTAGTTGTTTTGATAGGATTTTGTTTAAAATTAGAGGGAGGAGACAACATTCATTCTTTGACTTGTAATTTAGTCTCTCTGTTTGAACTTTTCCTTGGTTTCATTATTCGGCCTGTGTTTGATTCTTGTAGGATATTTTCTTGTTTGATGAAATTAGTGTTGAAGTGTGGATGCTAGCTGTTTTTTATAATTTTGATAGAATTTTCCTATTTTCTGATAGGAATATTTCAGGCTTATGACAGTATTCCACTTAGCGTTCTCTTCTCAACTCCTTTAGCATAAAATTGTATATTATATATCAAGTATGTCTTTTATTTCTTCTGGTTTTCTTGTGATTTCATTTTTGCCATTTGCTGTTTCAGTGACTGGATTTTATGCTCTCTTCCTTTTGATCAGATTAACTAGGGTTTTCTCCACTTTATAGATCATTACAAAGAAGCCATTTTTAGTTTTGTCATTTTTATTTTATTTCAAATTTATTTATTTTCCTTCTAATTTTGATATCTTGTCTTTTGTACTTATTTTTGTTTTGTTCATTTATTCTAGTTTGTTTGTTTTTTAAATAAGGCATATTCAGTTAATCTTCTGTTTTTCTATATGTGGTTCCCCCCCTCCCCCCAGTGGCAACTGGGGTTAAGTGACTTGCTCAGAGTCACACAGCTAGGAAGTGTGAAGTGTCTGGGGCCAGTTTGAATTCAAGTCCTCCTGACTTCAGGACTGGTGCTCTCTCTATTGTACCATCTAGATGCCCCTATTTTTCTATATTCTTAATGTGTGATGCTAACACTATGTTTCCCTCTGAGGACAGCTTTAACTGAATCCCAGAAATTTTGGGATATTGTTTAATAATTTTCATTATATTTTATAAAATTATCATTTCTCAGTTCTCTTCTCTGACTCAGTCATTATGTAATATGTGACAAGTAAATCTATTAGGTTTATATCTTGTTGGTGATTTCTCTCTCTCTTTTTTTTTATTATAATAACTTTTTATTGATAGAACCCATGCCAGGGTAATTTTTTTACAACATTATCCCTTGCACTCACTTCTGTTCCGATTTTTCCCTGCCACCCTCCAACCCCTCCCCTAGATGGCAAGTAGTCCTATACATGTTGAATATGTCGTAGTATATCCTAGATACAATATATATGTGCAGAACCAAACAGTTTTCTTGTTGCACAGGGAGAATTGGATTCAGAAGGTAAAAATAACCTGGGAAGAAAAATGCAAACAGTTTACATTCATTTCCCGGTGTTTTTTTCTTTGGGTATAACTGTTTCTGTCCATCATTGATCAATTGAAGCTGAATTAGATCTCTTTGTCAAAGAAATCCTTGTTGGTGATTTCTCAACCAATTTTCATTCTTATTTCTTTAAGGAATGAAAAAGCATATTGATTATTTCTGCCTTTTTACATTTAGGTAGAGTATCTCTATATCCCAATGATTAATTTTTGTAAATATACCATGTGTTGAAAAGAAATATGCATATTCCTCTGTTTTCCCATTTAGGAGATACCATAAGTCTTTTACCTCAAATTTTTCTGGACATTTGTTTATCTCTTCTACTTTTTCTCATTCTGCATTTCTTTATCCCCATTTTCCTTTTAGTTCTCTTGTAGATTCTCTTTCTCTTGACCTTCAACTAGTCCTGTTCATTAGTTTTCTAATTTCATCCATTTTTCTTATCTAACAAGCATTTCTTTCCTTCTTGCTGTTCATCTTCCCTTTCTGTTTTGCCGAGATTCTTGTTCTCTTGTCACATAACTCCTCTGCTCACCTGGTCTTTCTTTTTTCCTTGACACTTCATAACAATCAAAGACTCCAAGATCCCCATTCTGAGCTCTGGTCTATAAGAGCTCTCTGCCACTTCTTGTAGCCCAGCCATACAGATGCCTTCCCTTTCAGATCAATGTGTATCAGGGCCCTGCTTCTAGCAGGGAACATCTCCCTCCCAGATATTCATCCTCTCCTATTGTCCTTTTATATTTCTTCTACATCCTCCTAGAAATGTTAACCCTGTCTCCATGTTCTCTTACTCCTCCAAGTGCTAGTTTCCCCCAAGAATGACAACTTTCCCTATCCAAGACAAGTAGCCTTTTCAGGCACTAAGCTCCCAAGCCACAGGGTGAAGTCCCCTATCTTCTATAAGAATATTAATCAGTCGAACCCACCTCCAAGGTCAGGCCTCCTGCCTTGCTACACTTTTCCAACTTTCCACCCTCCTCCTCAAATCCCCATGTGGTCATCTCCTTGTTAATCTCAAAAAGTATGGAAAAGCAATAACTTCCTCAGTTGTTCACAAGTGAAATAACAGAATAAAGAAAATAAACTGTGAGATGTGTGATACACATAGAACAGGATGAGGTCAGGGTAGCCATTCCTAGTTCAAAATAAACAGGTAAAATTCACAATGGCCATTCTGTTTAGCAAAAGAGTGTTTATTTGGGAGAAGAGGTTATAGCTGAAAGGAAGAGGTAAAACAGGCCCAGGGAGTGGGAAATAGATATAATATTTTCTCTAAAATGTAATGTTCTCTTGTAGTTTTCTTGGGGTTCTCTGGAGGCAGCCTTCCTTTCAGTTCAGTAATCGCCCCAAATGCAGCCAGGTATTAAAGTCCAAATCCTTTTATTGTCTCTTTCCAAGTCTTGTCTCCTTGCCTGAGGCCTGATTAGCTTTCTTAGAGGCCTATCTCTCTCTTTGATTCAGAGAGCTTAAGCTCTTGCTCCCTTCTCTGGCTTCTGAATCTCCCAGACTGAATCCTGGTTGAGGCTCCTAGCTCTCTTAAAGGTGTGAATCTTGTAGAACTATAGTAAGTACTAAGTACATGTACTGAACTAGAGAACTGTTAAGCCCCAGGCTAAATAACCATTGTCTCTATCAATTCCACTGACTTTAGCACCTTGTTTCAAGTTCTGGCCCATAACAAATAGAAAATGCAGTTGGGAGAGCAGTAGGGTTACAAAGGAACAGGGTTTGGAAGAATTCAGTAAAGAATATGACTTGTGGCCCTAGGATGCCATTCCATTATTCGTTCTATAAGAAGCCCTTTCTCAGCTTTACTTCAACTGTTTCTAAATTGAATCAATCTCTTACTGACCACATAATCAAGGGTTAACTCTGACACTCAGAAAGCCTATGACCTTTGGGCAAATCCCTTCTCTGTGTTTCCATTTCCTCCTATAAATTGGAGGGAGTTGGACTCTTTAATTCTGAAGGCTCTTTCAGCTCCACATCTTATGACTTCTGATTGTGTAGGAGATGGTGACATTCAAGGATGTGTCTGTGGACTTTACTAAGGAGGAGTGGGGCCTCTTGGACCCCTCTCAGAAGGAGCTGTATAAGGACGTCATGTTGGAGAATGCCCAGAACCTGCTCTCCCTGGGTAAGGAAATTTCCCCTAATAATTGCAATCTACAATCAAAGGAATACCTTCATTCCCCAGTGTGTAGGATTTGGGAGTAGGGGAAGAGAAGGGAAAGGGATGGTCTTTGCATTATATAATAGGAACCTGAGGATGTTCTTTATTGCTCCTGAAACTCTAGCTTAAGTTTCCAGGTATAAGATTAAATCTGTGTGGAAGTATCTCCAACATGGAAGTAATCTTAGAGGTTAGCCTCTAGCTGGACACAAATATTGTCCACCAATTCTCAGAAAACTGCTCAGGCAGCTTTTCCTTTCAACTTGTTCATGTTTGGGATTTTTTTCAAATATTTTTGGAGTATTCTTCTTTTTAATAAGCATCAATTTGTAGCACAAACCAGCTAGTTGTCTCTAGTATATAGGGAGTATAGGAAGTGTCTCATTAAGCTTCCTTTGTGTTGCCCTCAAATTGCAGCAAAAGTGGTGAGAAAGGAATTGAAAAAAATAAGCATTTATTTTTACCCACTATTTGTTAAGTGCTGTGCCATACGCTTTCTTTACAATATAGTAACAATATTGTTTAAGAATAACTTCCAGCAAATCAGTTATTTTGTGTATCCTAAGTACCTAAATTAATACTAAAGGACAAATCAAGAAATGCTATTTACATTCAGAAAAAAAACTGATAAGCAGAAATATATATAGCATAGTTTTACATATGAATGTATGTGTGTATATATATATGCATATATGCATGTGGTTATTTTTTATGTTTACATATTTCTATGTAATGGGAGGCAGGCGATGTGGGGAGAAAAATTTGCTTCATCATTTTGTTGCCTATTTGAAAGGAATAGCAAGTTGTGCATTGTAGATTTACAGTTTCATGTGCGATTACCATATTTATTTTCCTGTGATATGGAAATGCTTGTTTATAAATTAAAAATAAAACAAAATATTGTGTCATTTTAACTTCATCTTAACTTTCCAAGTTAGGTGATATGATAACTATATCATATATATAATGATATAGTTATATGTGATATAGTTGTCATATTTGAGAGCTGAGGAAACTGAGGCAAATTAACAGAGTATAATTGACTTGCCCAAAGGTACAGTTAGTAACTCTTTAAGGTTTCCTTCAAACTCAGGGTACACCTGACTCTATGACAAGGACTATCCACTGTACTACCAATTCCTATAACTTCTGGATAGTGGACACTGTGGAATGAACCTATCTTTCTGTAAAAAAAAAGGTGTGCTGAGTCCAGATCAGGCCTAATGATCAGGCCCGAGGTTGCTCCAGCCCAGTAACTTTTCCCCCAGGTATGGGATCAGAAGTTTCTGCCAGAAGGGAGCCTCACAGGACAGGAGCTGGGAGGAAGGGCCTTTGGCTCTCTGTCAGAAGAAGTTGTACAAATAGTGGGCACATCCTATTTTAGGTTACTTGCTTTACAAGCACTAGTGGGTAGGTATAGACATATATACCTGAACTTAAGAGGCTGAATTTCAACATGGAGAAACTCTGGATCCTCAGCCTTTCCCTAAAGGGAATTAAATTACAAACCTCTCTCCATCTTCACCTGTAACTGATTTCCATGCTCAGGGCTTCCAGTTCACAGAGAAGAGGTGACCTCTTATTTTGAGCAAAGGGAAGCATCCTGGATGCTGGACCAAAAAGGCCTCAGGAGCTACTCTCGAGGTGAGTGAGTTGAAAGCAGGTCTATGAGGCTTCTAGGAGTTACCCTGAAGTAAATGTTCAGTTTGAGGGAGAAAGACCAGACTTGGATTTCTTTGCTGGATATTTCTTGGCAGCAGGGTCCTGGGCTCCTCAGTGAACCCTTGTTTCCATCTATAAAATGAGTGCGTCGCACTCCACAGCCCTGTAGGTCCCTTCCAGTGCTCATCTGTGATCCTATAAGAAATCACTGTTTGGGATTTGGGGCAATGGAATTCTCCTGATGAATCATTTTTTAGAACTTCTTCTAGTCAGTAAACAATTAAGGGCCTGCAATGTGGCAGCCCTGGGCTCAGCACCAGGAAAAGTCAAAGAGATGTCAGGTAAGCTCTCACAGAGATCACAGAGTGGTGGGGCAGACTATACAGCAGCGACTATGGAGAAACCCACTGTGAACCAGATAAACTGAATAAATTTAGTGCCTTACTGCATCATTAATTGGTGAGGATAATAGTGGTTTAAGAAGGAGGGCAGAACTGGGAAGGAAATAGTCAAAATGAAATAAAATAGCCAGCACTTACACAGCTCTAGGTGTGTGTCATGCATGGCATTGTCTTATTTTATCCTCATGAGAACCTGAGGACTTTGCTGATATCATTAAGCCCGTTTTACAGATAAAGGAACTGAATCAAACAGAGGTCCTATAACTTGACTAGCAAGGTTCTAAGGTAGGATTAAAACTCTGGTTTTCCTCATTCAAAGCCCTAATCCACAGTCTATCCATAGTAACTGTATTCTGATTTTGAAACAAATAGGACAAAAACAATCATACAAGTATGGGAGAGAAAATGGGAGAATTGGACAAGTTCCTTTTGAGACTTGGAAATTCATTTTTTAAAATCTAGCCAGTCAAAAGCAATTGCTAATTATTGTTTAAAAGATTTATATTTCTACTGACTCATGACAAAAATTGCACTAAATGACTAATGTACTCAAGGGTCAATTACAAATATTGCTTTATGGGTTTTTTTTTTTTAATGATATTTATATACTCACAACCTATGAAAGGATAGCAACTGAATTCCTGCTGAATGACCAGCCCATGTTGTCAGCTAATTCCTTTGAGAAATTGTCAGATAGAAGAAGAGGAACATAAACAGAGGATAAGTTCAAATTAGAAAACAACCTTAGACATGTCAATGAGTGACACTTAACTGATTTTCAGGAAAGGTTGTGGCCTTCCATGTTGATTTCATGATGGCCTTTCCTGTCCCTGTCTCCTGACCACAGTTTTCAAGAAGCCTGCCAGCATTGCTGCAGGAATGCAGACCCAGGTCACATCTTGCTGAGGAGATTAGAGATTGGATGAGATGGGGTTGCTAGGTAACCCAGGAGGGAGAGAACTACTCTGGTCAGGGGAGAGATAGCCTGGAAGGACTTTGCACTTTTGGGACCATTTGAACATGAATGCCCAACCTTCCTGAAATGGTGGAAACAATCTGATGTTAATTTGAGAAACCAAAAGACTGTTGCACTTAGAAGCAGTGAAAGTTTGATGGATTCACTGCACAGTCCTCCAAAGGACTATATTGGTGATCATGATAGACTGAATTCACAGCAGAAAGATAGCTGTTAATGTGGAAATGTGCATATCTGTTTGGTTCCAGAGGACAGCTCCCTTTATAACCAAATCAGACATTTATTTACCATTTAAGGTGTCACTAACCCATTTGTGGTACAGGTCCCTTCAATCATTATCTCAATCCTTTAAAGGGTTCCAAAAGACAAAGGATTGCAATAGAGGAACTCCCTTCCATATCACAGGATGATGAACACAATTTTCTATGTGAGACACATTTTCAAATGTGGATATTTTCCTGCACTTTTAAAAATTTGTATTTTTAGGACATGCAGGAGGCATATAATAACTTTTTAGAAAGAAATAAGTATTAGCCATCTCAAAAAAAAAGTAATGGGTCAAAACAAAATCTCTTATACCTCAGGTAAATAAGTACACAGCTGTGTTCTGAATATGACCTCAGATAATATAATAAAAAAAAAAAATAAAACTGAAAGTGATCATCATGGAAATTTGTTATAGTTATAGTCAGGATAGATCATGAAATAATTTGAGTAGTTAGTATATGAGCACCAAGTGGCATATCAATGAAAAAAGCATTGAATGTGCAGATAATGAAAGAGAAAGGGAAAAATTGAGAGTGGAAATAATTTGTCACATACTGTAGGCAGAGCATGCCCATTCATGTTAATGTAGTCTATGTTGCTGTGATTTGGATCAAGTCACTCAGTCTTTCTGAACTGATGACCTGAGTTGTACACCCATGAGAATAAAGGCACTTTGTGTGATGTCACAGGTTTATTGGGAGGTTCCAATGTAACTGTGAGTGAAACTGCATAGATATTAAATTATATTTGTGATATAAATTAATGGTATTTAAATAATTGGTTCTGCCCATTTAGGATTTTTCTCTTTGCCTAGGAAAAAAGAAAATAAGAGAGTTTCTCTTCTGCTGGTAGAGGGAAGGAGATATAAATACATATGTCTGTCTGTCTCTCTCTCCATATATATACATACATATATATATATATATACACACATACACACACACTTGTGTGTGTTGTACCTGCATCATGTCTGTATTTGTTTTATTGTTTGTTTTTTTCTTTTTTTTAGAAGGAGTGAACAGACTTGGAATGATGGAAACTACTGCAGATCTAAGCCATTCTGTTACAGAAACTCACAAGCAAAGACTTAGGGGTGATGGTCTCTATAACTTTATTGGGAGAGAAATCTATGCAATATATGAAAGTATCCAGCATACAGAGAAACATTATGAATGTAATCAATGTGGAAAAGGTTTTACAAAAAAGGAAACTCTTACTGCACATCAGAGAATCCACACTGGTGGGAAACCTTATGAGTGCAACCAATGTGGCAAGAAGTTTAATCAAAGGAAAAATCTCACCAGACATCAGAGAATCCACACTGGGGAGAAATCTTATGAATGTAACCAGTGTGGATTGACTTTTAGACATAACAAAACTCTTACTGTACATCAGAGAATTCACACTGGAAAGAAGCCTTATGAATGTAATCAATGTGGCAAGAATTTTAATCAAAGGAAAGCTCTTACTAGACATCAGACAATCCACACTGGAGAGAAACTTTATGAATGTAACCAATGTAGAAAAACTTTTAAATGGAAAAAATTTCTTATTGAACACCAGAGAATCCACACTAGAGAGAAATCTTATGAATGTAACCAATGTGGAAAGGCTTTTAGAAAACAGGCAAGTTTTACTGAACACCAGAGAATCCACACTGGAGAGAAACCTTATGAATGTAACCAATGTGGAAAGGCTTTTAGAAAACGGGAAGGTTTTACTGTACATCAGAGAATCCACACTGGAGAGAAACCTTATGAATGTGACCAATGTGGGAAGGCTTTTATATATAAGGAAATTTTTATTGTACATCAGAGAATCCACACTGGAGAGAAACCTTATGAATGTAACCAATGTGGAAAGGCTTTTAGAAAACGGGCAGCTTTTACTGTACATCAGAGAATCCACACTGGAGAGAAACCTTATGAATGCAATCAATGTGGGAAGGCTTTTAGAGAAAGGAGAGTTCTTAATGATCATCAGAGAATCCACACTGATGAGAAACCTTATCAATGTAAGCACTGTGGAACAGCTTTTAAAAGTAGAGGAACTCTTAGTACACATCAGAGAATCCATACTGGAGAGAAACCTTATGAATGTAACCAGTGTGGAAAGTCTTTTCTATATAAGAAAACGTTTATTGAGCATCAAAGAATCCACACTGGAGAGAAACCTTATGAATGTAATCAATGTGGGAAGAGTTTTGGTCAAAGGAAAGCTCTTACTAGACATAAGAAAATTCACACTGGAGATAAACCTTATGAATGTAATCTATGTGGGAAGGGTTTTAGAGAAAGGGGAATTCTTATTCAGCATGAGAGAATCCACACTGGAGAGAAACCTTATGAATGTAACCAATGTGGAAAGGCTTTTAGACAAAAGGGAGCCTTTATTCAACATCAGAGAATGCACACTGGGGAGAAACCTTATGAATGTAAACAATGAGGAAAAGCTTTTAAAAATAAAAACTCTTAGTATACATCAGAGAAATACACTAAATGTAGCCAATGAAGAAAGACTTTTACAAAAAGGGATGTTCTTACTCTACATCAGAAAATCCACACAGGAAAGAAACCTTATGAATGTAACCAATGTGGAAAGGCTTTTAAAAGTAGAGGAGCGCTTAGTATACATCCATGAATCCACACTGGAGTGAAACTTGTAAATGTAGCCAATGTGGAAAGATTTTTAGACATAAACAAAGTCTTACTGTACATCAGAGAATCACATTGGAGAGAAACCTTATGAATGTGACCAATGTCACATTTAAAAAAGGGAACTTTGAGTGGATAACTATTAGAGAATGGCTGAATAAGTTAAGGTATATGAACATTATGGAATATTATAGTTCTATGACAAATGGTCAGCAGGATGATTTCAGAGAGACCTGGAGAGACTTACATGATGATGTTAAATGAAATTGGATTATTTGCCATCTGAGGGAAGGGGTGGGAGGAAGGGAGGGACAAAATTTGGAGCACAAGGTTTTGTAAGGGTGAATGTTGAAAATTATCCATGCATATGTTTTGAAAATAAAAAGAAAGAAAAAAATTTTTTTTTTCTCTGCATCAGAAAATCCACAATGGAGAGAAGCCTTATTAATGTAACCATTATAAAAAGTCTTTTATAGAAAGTAGAGCTCACTGCATATCAGAATTCACATTGAGGAAAGCTTTTATGAATATAACCAGTGTTTAAAAAAAAAAAAAAAAAAAAAAGTTTAAACATAAGAGTTACTACTAGGCACCAGAGAATTCACACTGGAGAGAAAGCTTATGAATATAATTGTTGGGGAAATGCTTTTTGAAATGGGGAATCACTTATTCTACATCAGAGAATCCACACTGGAGAGAAACTGAATATAACCATTGTGGAAAGGGTTGTATAAAAATCTGATTAGTTACAACTGTTGCCAGATCTGTAAAGAAAGGTAAAAGAGAGGAAAAGTAATTAGGTAGAGAACATTGGTAGAAGGTTGGTGTTGATGCTTTTTATACTTATCCTCTAGCCATAACCCTATATGAGGTGTGGGGGTATGGCACGGGAAAAAAGGTATCACCAATAGATTCTTAAGCATATTGGATCCTTTTTGATCTGGTCACATACTTGAAAGGCAATAAGGTGAAGTGGAAAGATCACTAGATTTAGAGTCAGAGAACATGAATTGAAATTCTTCTGTACCTCTGTGGTTTTAAAAAAGTAATTCAAATTAACTGGGTCTCAGTGCATTTATGTTAGGCATAGGGTCTCATCCATTTCTAAATCTTTTAGAAATCCTGTGGATCTGAGAAGTCAAACGGACTTGAAGATGAACCCCACCCCTCAATGATACTTCTTGCTGGGTCTTCAGCTTCAGATTTGAGCTAATAATTGAGATGACTTTACTAAGCCTCTTGAGTGTGATTGGCAGTTTGGAGAGGCAGCAACATAGTGGAAATTCTAAATGTATATCTTTGTTGAGTTAGAAAACTTGCATGTCATTCCTAAATGAACAACTCTTTCTGTGAAGTTTATTGCCATATTTATTCAGACAGACAATGTTTTATTAAAATGTTTTTAAGAATGAAACATTTCAACTCTGAGGTTACAGTTTATATCCATTAAATTGGCAATGATGACCCCAAAAGTGGGAAATATGTTAGGGAGCTATAAAATTAGAGGCATAGTAAATCAATATATGTAGGTATGAATTGGTCCAATGGTTTTGAAAAGTCATTTGGTATTAATTTATTAAAAGGTGCTCAAATGCCTATACTTTATGATTCAGAGACTCCACCACAAGGCATAAAATTTATTTTTTTTTTATTTTGGTTGAGTTCTTTTTTATTGATATTGAAATAATTTTATCAGTATTTTTCCAGAAAAAAAAAATCTTTTTCCAGTTTTTTATTTCATGTTTATAGATTCTGTTTACCTTGAAAGATTTTATTTTTTTATTAAATAACTTTTTATTGACAGAACCTATGCCGGGGTAATTTTTTACAACATTATCCCTTGCACTCACTTCTGTTCTGATTTTTTCCCCTCCCTCCCTCCACCCTCTCCCCAAAGATGGCAAGCAGTCCTATACATGTTAAATAGATTACAGTAGATCTTGGATAAAATATATGTGTGCAGAACCGAACAGTTTTCTTGTTGCTCAGGGAGAATTGGATTTAGAAGGTATAAATAACCTGGGAAGAAGAACAAAAATGCAAGCAGAAGGCATAAAATTTAATGAACTGAGGGAGAAAAAGGTAGATGCAAAAGAGAAATAAAATAGATGTTCTTCACTTGGAGGATGTTTAGACAAGTGATCATAAATGAACATATTAAAATATTTTTGTGTCATAAGAAGCTTTAGATATAAAGAATTCAGAAAAGCATGAGGATACGTAAACTGATGGGCTGAAGTAAGAAAAACCAAGCAAAAAGATAGGCACTGTGACTCCTTCATCAGTGATCTCTTCCATTTGAAGTTCCAATAATGTAGATATTTATCTGTCTATGCATCCTGTGTGACTCTTGCCTAGGTTTCACATATGTTCACCACACAGGATCCATCCAATATGATGGAGATCTTCCTTATTTTCTCACAGCTCAAGGGCACTTGCAGAGTGTTCTGACAGTCCACCCATCAGTATTCTTCCTTACTTTGAGGCCACCTCATTTTTATTTCTACAGTTCTTTAAAGAGAAATATGAGCAATGTGAATTATCCCAGAAGAGAAGTTCAGAAAATGCATTGATAAGCAAACATCTGACTCCCTTGGCAAATGGTGAGAGGTGACTGCCAAAGGGAACACCAACCTTGACAAAAATTAGGTTGTAAAATCTTTTAACTTTATAATCTACTTGGGTTAACAATGAAAAAACCACAACTCTGGGACCCTAAGATCATCTTCAAGCATGTAAAATCCTCTCAAGTCTTAGAGTTGTTGATGGGTTTATACATTAGGCAGAAATGGGGACCAATACCAGCTGTCTAATGTCTTTCCCACTGGACTCAAATGACTAAAGGACAGAGAGGCTGATGACTGCTTAGTTCTGTCTCTTAAATCCAACTCACTTGCAAGTCATTCATCATCCCTGATGGCATCAGTCTTCTTCAAACACAAAGGACCACTACCATCTTCAGGTGAAGGAGGTCATGAATTCAAAAGTTCTGTGTTCCTTTCTCAGTTAAGTGAAAAAGATCAGTCTATCCATCAGTCACTTTTAATTGAAGAAAAACTCTTGAGATAGGTTAAAAAGTGCAGTGCTTTCACTCAGATGCAAAAAGGAATTATTCTTTCACCACCACCTATAAATCACTTATTGGCAAGGAAATGTCTTATCTTCTATATGTTTTAACTATTCTGATTGAATTCTAGAATATCTGTTATCTATATCGGCCGAAATGATGCCATTCCTGGAAATATAATCTCTAGTTAACTTTTGTACAATTAAAAAAAATTTGCTCTATCAGTTATTTCTGCAAGATACAGGTAGAAAATATCAACATTTTCAAGATAGAAAGAGAGGCTATTATCAAATCACATTTCAAATTTTAAACCACTCATGTCCCTGTCCCCATAATGCTGTTAGTCCTTTAACCATTTATATTGTTTTTCACAAATAATTTCTGGGTTTTGTTCTATCCTTAAAATGGGGAGGGATCCTCCAGGCCCTTAGCTTCACAGGGAAGCTATCAGTTCTCTTTTATTATTAAATGCATGCTTGCCTGATAAACTACTGATGCTGAGAGTTTTGTACTTTAGTTAAGGTTTTTTACTCATAACAATTAGGCCTGGTGGTCTTTAGACAACCCACGCGATCTCTCCTGAAGGAAGTCTTAAGCTTATAGAATTTATGCATGGAAACCATTGTCATCCAATTATACCCCGATGGTCTTCAGGCCATCATGATGGTTTGCAGTTTCATTCTCCAGCTCATTTTATAGATGGAGAAAGTGAGGCAAACAGGTTGGAGTAACATGGCCAGGTTGACACGTCTGATAAGTGTGTGAGGCACGATTGAAACACATAAAGTTGAGTCTTGCTGATTCCCAACACAGCGCGCTCTGTGCACTATGGTGCTCCTAGCAGTCCTTGAACTCACCTTAAAGGAGCCTGTAAATTTGGAGAATACTTGTTGAGTCATTCAATCTTGTCCAACTCTTTTAATAAAATTATATCATTCTGTCAATTGCCAGGTGATCCTATGAAGGAAGGAATCCCTTTTTGAATCAAGGCCAGGGCCTGCTGAGACTAAAAGTGGCTCAAACATATAACTTCCACAGAAAGCATTCCAGATTCATTTTTTATCATTATTAGCATCAATGGTTGCAATCAGATAAAAATAATTTTTATACTAGAAATGAACTTCTAGACACCACTACCACCTTGAATACTGAGAATTATCTCTCAGGATTGGAAAACCTTTTAGCAACCTCTTCCCCAAGGTGAATAACATTTTATGAGCTTTTCCAAAGAGAAGGCCCCAAGGTTCCTGTTAAATTCCAGCTCTTTCCACATAGGGAGAATTTTCAAGGTTTTTGTATTTTCTCTAAAATTAAGTTATCCTATATTTTAAAATAAAGCATGCTAAAATAAAGTACTGGAGTTGCTAACCCTATCTTTGAGTAGATTAATTCGTCATTTGGCATCTTGATCCAAAGAGGAGTTTATTTAGTAAGGGTATAATTGCATCATCCTCTAAGAATCATTTTTTCATTAGCAACATTTCATAGACGGGTTTTCCCAAAATCCCAACACAAGAAAAATTAGAAGACAATGATAGCATAGATTTATAATATGAAATAAATTTTTTGACTAATGATATCAATTCAGTTGAATGCATTTCCAAATTGTTACATCAAAATCACTGCATCTATAAACTTGACACTCTAGACTAATTGAATTCAGTAACAAGTGTAGCAGACTTTAGATCCAATTATGTTGTTTTATTTCTTATTCTGACATTTTCAAATAGCTCATTCTCATGAAATTTTAAGCATATTTTGCATTCAGGGCTGTAATTTCACAATTAAATAGTTACATATCCATCACTTCATGAACTATTCAACAATATGGGTAAATTCCCACTTGTCAGTGGCACTCCCTTTTCCAAAATTATTTAAACCTTCAGGGGTGTGGAAGGAATGATTTATTAAAGACAGACTCATTCCCTTCACAGCTGAGACTGTGACATAAGATGACTCCATTTCTGCAACTTATAGTTTCTTTCCAGAGGCTGCAATTCAAGAAACAAGCCCAAAGCTGGGAAGGAGCTTACATCTTTCTCTCTTTCTAGGCTAAGGAGACCACCATGCTCTTGGGTAAGTGCTGACTGTCAGCTATTGAGTACTGGTTGAACAAATCTGCCCACTTGGGCTTCCTCCATTTAATGTGGCTTCTTAAGGGCATTTTCAGCATTCTGTATTGCTGGCTGGGATTCTCTCGTCCACTTAAAATTTATCTCCCATACCTGTATTCTATTGACAGGACAGCTCATTGATGCTTTTCCTACTCTAATTCAGTGTCCATTAAGTCAATTCTAAGTTTGCTTCAGTCCTAAGCTGACCTCCCACTCAAAAAATTCATTTACTCTCTCAGCTTTGAAGGCTGATTCTAAAACATTTTCCCTGAACTCCCTTACCTCAATCCAATTATTTGTTAGCTATTCCTACTTCAGTTTTATGCCAGGAACAGCCTCATACATTTACCTGTGTAAGTCACTTAATCTTCCTCATTAATAAAATAGCAATATTATAGTTTGCTCCCTCCCCACATATATAAAACTGAGTCAGATTTAAAACATTGTCTATCATTCCTGAAATTATAAGAGGTTAAAGGATATTCAGGCAATTTTCAATGGAAGAAATTAAAGCTTTCAATAATCATGTGAAAAAATATTCAAAATAATTATTGATTATAGAAATGCGAGTTAAAACAACTCTAATATGTCATTTCATACCTATCAGATTTGCTAATATGACAGAAAAGGAAAATGATATATGTTGGAGAGGATGTTGGAAAATTGGAGAAATAATGTTTTGTTGATTGATTTGTGAACTGAGCCAACCATTGTGGAGAGGAATTAAGAACAAAGTCAGTCCAAAGGGCCATAAAATTATGCATACCCTTTGATCTAGCAATACTACTATTAGGTCTGTATCCCAAAGACATCACAAAAAAAGAGAAAAGGGCCCACATGTACAAATATATTTATGGCAGCTCTTTTTGTAATGTCAAGGAATTGGAAATTCAGAGTGAGAGTGTGTGTGTGTGTGTGTGTGTGTGTGTGTGTGTGTGTGTGTGTATGTGTGTAATTGAAGAGCTTCCAGCAGCTGCCTGCAGTAAAGATAAGTGAAGAACTTCCAAGGACGTTTTAAATTCCTCTTCTATGTATCCAACCTAGAATGATGGTATTTATTGCTGTTCAAATCATTAATGTTTAGACAATTAGTTGCCTGATGTATGGTTCCTCCAAGAACTAGGAATCTGCTGTTTTTGGCATGAATAACATCCAATTAAGGGGGGGGGGGCACCTATCTATGTAATCCTTTGTATCTAAACTATAAAAAACTGTATACCTTATCCCCTTCTTTAGCCCTTCTACCGTGAGCTCTCTCTCTTTCCCTCCTCACGGTGGAATTGCTCATTCTCATGAGAATTAATTAAATAAACAACTTTTCTGCTTTTTACTTCAAAAGGTCTCTGAATAATCATTTTTGGATAGGATTTCTATCCCTCACAAGAGGATACATCTCAATTGAAATTGTTGAACAAATTGCAGTATATAATAGAATATTCTTGATCTATAGGAAATGATGAACAGGTGGATTTCAGAAAAATAACCTGAAAGTCTTATATGAACTGATGTTTAGTGAAGCAGGAGTAGAAGCAGGAAAACATTGTATACAGTAACAGCAGCATTGTTTGATGATCAGCTATGATAGAGTAAGCTATTCTCAATGCTCCAAGATAATCCCAAAAGACTCAAGATGGAAAATGCTATCCACATCCATAGAAAGAACTATAGAGTCTAAATGCAGATCAAAGCATAGTACTTTGACTTTTTTTTTTATTTCCTTTCTCATAGCTTTTCCTTTTTGTTCTGATTCTTCTTTCATAACATGAGCAATGTGGAAAATGTTTATTATGATTGTGCATGTATAATCTATGTCATATTGCTTAGTGTCTTGGGAAGGGTAAAGGTAAAAGGCTGGAACAGAATCTATTATGCTTCAGCTGAAGTTAAAAAAAAAAAAAAAAAACACAAGGGTAACTATCCTGATCTCAGATCAAACAAAAGCAAAAATAGATCTAATGAAAACAGCTAAGAAAGGAAACAACATCTTGCTAAGGGATGCCATAGATAATGAAGTATTATCAATACTAAATATATATGCACCAAGTGGTACAGCAACCAGATTCCTAGAGGAGAAGTTAAAAGAGCTCCTAGAAGAATTAGACAGCAAAACTATACTAGTTGGGGAACTCAACCTTGCTCTTTCAGAACTAGATAAATCAAAACACAAAATAAAGAAGAAAGAAGATAAGGAGGTAAATAGAATCCTAGAAAAGTTAGGGATGATAGACCTTTGGAGAAAATTGAATGGAGATAGAAAGGAATACTTTTTTCTCAGCAGTACATGGAATCTATACAAAAATTGACCATATATTAGGGCAGAATAACCTCAAAATCAAATGCAGAAAGGCAGAAATAGTCAATACATTTTTCTCAGATCATGATGCAACAAAAATTTCATGCAATAAAAGACCAGGGGAAAATAGACCAAAAATTAATTGGAAACTAAGTAATCTACTGCTAAAGAATGAATACTAAAGAATCAATAATTTCATCCAAGAGAATGACAATAATGAGACAACATTCCAAATTTTATAGGATGAAGCAGTGGGGAAGCTTTTTTTTCCCCTGAGGCAATTGGGATTAAGTGATTTACATAGGGTTACATAGCTAGGAAGTGTTAAGTGTCTTAGATCAAATTTCAGCTGTGGTCCTGACTTCAGGGCTGGTGTTTCCATCCACTGTGCCACCTAGCTGCCCCTTAGGGGGAGTTTTATATCTCTAGATGCTTGCATAAAATAGAGAAAGAGAGAATCAATAAATTGGACATCCAACTAAAACAGTTAAGAAAAAGAACAAATTGGAAATCCACAATTAAATATCAAATTTGAAATTCTGAAAATTAAAGGGGAGAGTAATCAAATTGAAAGTAAGAAAATTTTTGAACTAATAAACAAAACTAAGAATTAGTTTTCTGGGGAAAAAAATAGATAAACCTTTCATTAATTTGATTAGAAAAAGGAAAGATTATCAAACTGCTAATATTCAAAAATTAATAGGGAGAACTTTCCTTTTTTTATTTTTAAAGCTTTTAATTTTCAAAACATATACATGGATAATTTTTCAGTGCTGACCTGTGCATGGCCTTGTGTTTCAGATTTTATCCTCCTTCCCCAGCCCTCTCCCCTAGATGGCAAGCAATCCAATATATGTTAAACATGTTAAAATATGTTAAATCAAATATGTGCAAACATATTTATACAATTCTCTTGCTACACAGGAAGAATCAGATCAAAACATAAAGTAGATGAGTAAAAAAACAAAATGCAAATGAATAACAACATAAGAGTGGGAATGTTATGTTGTGATCCACATTCAGTTCCCACAGTCCTCTCTCTGGGTGTAGATGGCTCTCTTCAACACAACATCATTGGAACTGGCATCAGTCATCTCATTGTTGGAAAGAGTCACGTTCATCAGAATGGATTGTCATATAATATTGAGGTTGCTGGGTACAATGATCTCCTGGTTCTGCTCATTTCACTCAGCATCAGTTCTGTAAGTCTTTCCAGGCCTCTCTGAAATCATCTTCCTGATCATTTCTTGTAGAACAATAATTTTCCATAACATTTGTATACCATAAATTATTCAGCCATTCTCCAACTGAGGGGCATCCACTCACTTTCCAGTTTCTTGCCACTACAAAAAGAGTTACCACAAACGTTTTCGCACACATGGGTCAAAGTGTGAATGTTCCACTAATGAAGAGGAAATTAGAGCAATAATTAGGAGCTATTTTGCTCAACTGTATGCCAATAACTCTAATAATCTAAGTGAAATGGATGAATACTTACAAAAACATAAATTGCCCAATGAAAAGAGGAGGAAATAAATTACTTAAATGGTCCCACTTTAGAAAAAGTAATTGAACAAATTATTAATCAACTCATAGAAAAAAAATTCCATTGCCAGATGGATTGATGTGAATTCTACCAAATAATGCCAATATTATACAAACTCTCTGGAAAAACAGGGAAAGAAAAGTTCTATTGAATTTTTTAATGATACAGATATAGTGCTGATACTTGAACCAAGTAGGGTCAAAACAGAAAAAGAACATTATAGACTAATTTCCCTAATGAATGTTGATGCAAAAATCTTAAATAAAATATTAGCAAAGAGATCACAGCAAGTTATCACTGGGATAATACACCATGACCAAGTAGAATTTATACCAGGAATTCAGAGCTGGTTCAATACTAGTATTAGTATAATTGACTATATCAATAACAGAAATCATATGATTATCTCAATAGATACAGATACAATAGATACAGAAAAAGCATCTGACAAATTTCAACACCCATTTCTATTAAAAACATTAAAGAGCATAGGAATAAATGTAGTTTCCTTTAAAATGATCAATTGTATCTATCTAAAACCACAAGTAAGCATCATATGTAATGGGCATAAACTAGAAGCATTCCCAGTAAGACAAGGGGTGAAACAAGGTTGCTTACTATCACCATTACTATTCAATATTGTATTAGAAGTATTAGCTTTAGCAATAAGAGAAGAACAATAAAGGAATTAGAGTAGGTAATGAGGAAACAAAATTATCACTCTGCAGATGATATGATGGTATACTTAGAGAGTCAACTAAAAACTACTAGAAACATTTCACAACTTTAGCAAAGCTTCAAGACACAAAATAAATTCACATAAATAATATTTCTATATGTTGCCAAAAAATTCAGCAGCAAGAGTTGCAAGAGAAATTCCATTTAAAGTGAATGTAGATACTATTTGGGAGTCTGCCTGCTAAGAAAAAAATCAGGAACTATATAAATACAATTACAAAACACTTTCCACACAAATAAAGCCAAATCTAAATTTCCCTTCTAATCTTGTCTGCCTTGGTTTTGTTTGTACAAAACCTTTTTAATTTAATATGATCAAAATTATTCATTTTGTACTTCATAAATGAAAATGTTCTCTAGTTCTTCCTTGGCCATAAATTCCTTTCTTCTGCACAAATCTTGAGAAGTAGACTATTCCTTATTCTCCTAATTTGCTTACAGTATCACCATTTGTGTCTAAATCATAAATCCATCCCAAAAACCTTATTTACCACAATTGTGAGTTTGTAAGTTTCTGCCAGAATGAAGTATGACACGATTGGGGGCAGAGGGCCAGAACTTTTGGTTCTTTCTCAGAACAAATTGTACAACAGAGTAATCTGGTATTTTCTTATTTTGGGTTAGTTGCTTAACAAGTACTAATACATAAGTATCAACTCCTATGTGCGAACAGAATGAGGTGAATCTCAAAATGGAGCATCTCTGGATCTGTAATACCAGAGAAACTGAGGTAAGTTGAGATTTATTTTTAATTTAAATTTTTAAAAAATTAATTATTTTTGCTGAGGCAATTGGGGTCAAGTGACTTGCCCAGGGTCACACAACTAGGAAGTGTTAAGTGTCTGAAACCAGATTTGAACTCGGGTCCTACTGACTTCAGGGCTGGTGCTCTATCCAGTGTACCTGATTTTTAATTTTTAATGTGGAGAGTTTAAGCTAGTTGATCAAATGGTATTCTTGTTCAAAGAATTTTGGTGTGGATAAACTGAGGCAGCGAACCTATATAGGGTTTTAGCTGACTAGTGTTTACAAAGAGAATATGTAACCTGATTATACAATCTTATAGGGGAAACAAAGGCTGATAAGAGTGACAAGGACATGGGGAGGATGGACAAGCCAAAATTCCAGAAAAGAATCATAACACTTCTGTCAGATTAGAGGTCAAGATAAGAAGGTTGAGGACAGCAGACAACGAGCTATGGGGCAATACTCAAAAGGAGGGGGAATTATCCTAGCAAGGATTGAGATAATGCACCTGGAGTTTATGATACAATGAAATATAAAGGTGGTTGTAGCTTCAAGGTTTTTCCTGGGCTCTTTTTTAAACTCATTTTTTTCAGGCAAGGAAGGAGGGGTAGCTATGGCTTATTATCCAGGGCTCAACAGGTCCTCAGCCCTTTCTCTAAGAAGAACTAAATTACAATTTTTTTTCCATCTTTATCCCTGATTCCACTGCCCAGGGCTTCAAATTCCCAGGGGCAATGTGATATCTTATTTTGAGCAAAGGGAATTCCCACAGATGCTGGGCCAATCAGTCCTGAAGGGCTGCCCACTATATGAATGAGAGGAAAGCATGTATAGGAGTGCTGGGATTACAAGAGGCTTCTAGCTGTCCTCAGGTAAGTGCAAGCCATAGAAAGACCTGCCTTGAAATTCGTTTTTAGATGTTTCTTGTTATGACAAAGTCCCCTTTTAATGGGGTGACCCAGTTCGTCCAATTGTCCTATTTCATATTCTGCCTTAGATTATAACCGTCCCCTCTTAATGTTTGAGATAACGGTTTTATAGACATTCCCTAATGTTTGACAAGATAAAGGTTTATCCATTTCAGATGTCATTAGAATATCAGTAATGTCATTGTTCTTGTTATTCCATAAAAAGCTTGCTGCCCCCATACTCAGGGCTAGACTCTTTGAGAATCATCTCAAAGTCTCATCTAGCCCTGGGATCAACATGGATCCATTGGTCCCAGGATTTCTCTCCATTTAATAAACTATTGAATTGGTCTCCAATCTCTGTCTTGCTCAGTTTCTTCGGCATTACATTTGGAGTTCCCCAGCGAGATAATTAGAAAATGAGCAGGATTAGAGATGAGACTTTCGGGTCTCTGCCTTGGGCAGGGTGGCTGCGAATCTGAATTCTTGGCCTGGAGAGGTTGGGCCCTCCTGGATGTCTTTCCAGAGCTTTGGGGAAAGAGAGCAGTTTCCAGCCACAATAGCCTGATGGTACACAACCCCATTTCGGCCACAGGACAGTAAGTTTGTCTGGGTACCTTTTGGGGTACCATCTGGTTATGTCTTAAGACTTGTTTTGTTTGTTTGATTTGGTTGATTAGTGACTAACCGGACACGGTTGCACGGTTGTACGGTTGTCACTTTTGGGGTGCCTTTTTGGGGGTACCAGTTGGTTTGAGTAGCTTAGTTGATTAGTGTCTAACTGGACGTGGTTATCACTTGGGGTGCCCTTTTGGGGGTGCCATTTGCTTCATTGATTATTAGTGTCTAACTGGACGCGGTTTTCACTTTTGGGGTGCCCTTTTCTGGGGGTGCTGGTTGGTTTGGTTGATTAATGTCTAACTGGACGTGGTTGTCACTTGGGGTGCCCTTTTTGGGGGTGCCATTTGGTTGGTTGATGAGTGGCCTACTGGACGTGGGGGTCGCTACTAGAGTGTGAAATATGGAATTCTGGACAAGGTAAAAGACTACAGTCATTGTTTGGAGCTCTTGGGAGCTCTGGCATAATTCTTTAGGAATTGCTGTGGCTCTATCTCTAAAAAGAGATATGAGGGAGGCTGGAAAGATTTGGAAAACTAAGTTTTTACCGGTCCACAATCTAGACACTCCGCCACCTAAAAAAAAAAAAAAAAAAAAAAAAAAAAAAAAGTCTTTTCCTGGAGCAGATGCTTTGCTTGAGGAAACTCTTTCTGTCCTAACCCTTTTCCAGAGACAAAGGCCCATCTTTTGCATCTCAATGCATTTCTATGAAAGGTCCTCCCACTTCTTCCATCGAGTGGGAAGTATATACATTTGAAAATGGGACTTGGTTTCCCTGCTTGGGTCATCCTGTGTTAGAGTAATACCGGCCCCTCATGCTTTTGCGTGCTTAGGGGGCTATCTACAAAGACTGGGAATTTTAAAACGCCATTTGGTTTGGCTTTAATGTTAGTGTCCTACCGAATGTTGTAATTGTGCAGTCTAAGTGTGATCAGTGTACTGTGTGTCTTGTATGTTATTAGACAGTCTAGTTGTGCTGTGTGTTCTATGTGATTTTTGTCTGTGTTAAATTGTTTGTAATTTGTCTGTTTTGGTAACTTAAGAGCTCTGTTAAATTTGAGAACAATGATCAAATTTGGGAATTGGTTATTTCAATACTGAACTCCAGCTGGTGAAAACATTTGATTAGGAATTTAAAGATGATTCTAAGTTTGGGAAATGAATTGGTTATCCTTAAGTATAAGATCTTAAAGGAACAATAGCTTGTTAAAGAAGTTCTGCCTGAAAGAGGTCATGTACCTCTAATTTTACCTAAAGTATGTAACAAGGACTTTTCTGAAAGTTTCAACTGTGGCCAAGTTGGACCTTAGGAGAAGTCTATTGAAATTATGGCCACATGGGGTCAGAAGGAGAGAAAGAAACTATGTTGTTTTATTATTTGAAATGAGATAGAAATGGACTATATGCATTAAATCCACCTCTGCTGGACATGTGGGTTTTATGGGATTCCCCCACCCACCCACTGATTTCTGCTACTTTAAATGTTGGGTGGGGTAGGGATCTTTTGTATGATCCATTGAAAATTTTATTTCCATGTATTTAGAAAAATAAAAAGCTATTATAAAAATCAATCAATCAATCAAAACTAGGGTCTGCTGAGACTAAGATAGCTGAAAGGGATAACTTCCATACATATCTTACAGATTCCATTTCATAATTTTCATCATCAGTAGTCAATCTATCAGATTAGAATCATTTCTATATTGTAAATAAATGTCTAAACATCACTCCCTTCCCCCCAATGCTTAGAGGTCTTAGTCAGAATTAGACAATCTACTATTATCAACTTCTTTCTCAAGGCTGATGAGATTTTATGATCTTTTCCCAAATAAGGCACCTGTTAAGTGTCCAAATTTAGGACACTTTAGGATTAGTTTTATTAGTTCTCCTAATTAGCATTAGGAGAGTTTACAAGGTCTCTTATATTTTCCCAAACAGGGAGTTATCATTATTTGTTTTGAGACAAAACATACCCAACTAAACACTTGAATTGTTAAGTATTTTAAGCCTACTTTTTAATAGCTTCATTCATTGTATTAAGGGTGTCATTGCATAACCCTCTAGAAATTTTTTTTTCATTAGCAACATCACATATACAGTGGTTTCCCCAAAATTACAAACCAGAAAAATTAGAATATAATGAATGATGTTATGGATTTGTAATATTTAAATTGAACTGAATTGATGTGATTTGAGTGTCAATAGTTATTTCACATTGACACTCAAATCACATCAATTCAATTCAATGTTACATAGAAAATTATTTCATGAATCAATCTATCGACCTGACACCCTGGACCAAATGAACTCAGTGACCAGTATAGCAGAATTTACTTATTTAGATCATTAAAAAAGTTGTATGTAGGTCTTTTCTCACTCTACAAAGCATGTGTGTTGCTTAGCTCTTCTCAGTGTCTAGGTGTGGCAGTCACTTATGTAGTTGTCTGGCAGAGAATTTATACCTTACATTATTTGAGATAAATATTGGGAAAGGGGCTACAAAATGGATTTCAACTGAACTGTATTCTCTTTGTTCCAGATTTATCCTCAAATATCGTGGGGAGACTTTAAGACAGTGTTCCTTAGAGGTTGCATTTCAGCTTGAATGTGATTTGGATAGGTCATGGATCATCTCAGCCAAGGTCTCTGAGTGAGAACAACTGGGTTTTGAGATGTGTAATTTAAAAAAAAAAAAAAAAAAAAAAAAAAAAAAAGGCTTGCTTTAATCAGTTAACAGTTACCCAACTAGCACATCAATGTCCTAATTAGTCCATGCTCAAAGCTCATTGGTGTTACACTCCTCTCCATATCTAAATTCCCCATATCTATCAATTACATTGACATGACTCTGGCCAGAAGGATCTTTCTGACATGCTGACAGCAATGACCTCTTACATTAAAAATCTCCAGCTTAAAAACAATATACAGCTTAGTTGTGGCCCACTGCTTTCTCGGGGAGCTAAACTAAGGGACACAGTACCCCAAGGATATTGTGCTAGAGGAATTTTTTTCTATATGTTTGTGATTCCCCATCTCCCCACTACTCTGAGAGCATAGCAGCTATCATCAACACAGAGATAAATAATCAACATATGTTCTAGTACTCTCTCAGGATGTATGTGTGTCATTTGTCTTAGCAACCTAAAAATTTTTTTCTAAGTGAATGTCATATCCTTAGCTTTGGAGATGTGAGAAGAAATACCTGAGACAGTATATTCAATCTGACCAAGAAGAAGGAAAGTAGGAGGGGAAGTTCTGTATTTGAAGAAGATGCTAACACTTTTCCATCAAAGCCACCAACTACAATCAACTACACAAAATACTCCCTAACACTTCCCCATCAAAGCCAACCACACACCAAAGACATGACATAAGACTTCCATCAGTGACAACAATATGCAAAGAACACATTGGCAATAAGCTAACCATATGCCAATTACACACTACCATTTTACCATTAAAGCCAATGAATCAGTACTTGCCCTCAGACAATTTACACACTACTAAGTTGTATTACTATTACTGCCATTACTGTTGCTGCTGGTGGTACTGCTGCTGCTAATATCACTGTTACCAGTGTTGCTGCTGCTGCTACTACTACTTCTATATAATTGTGATGGAATACTGTTGTACAGTAAGAAATGGCGAGCAGAGTGATTTCTGGAAAACCTGGGAAGCGTTATATGAATTGATGAAAAATGAAGTTAACAGAAGCAGGAAAATAGTTTCGAGCAACAGCAAGATTATACAATGAATTATGAATTAGCTATTCTCAGCAATACAATTATTTGAGACAATTTTGAAGGACTCATCATGAAAAATGCTTTCCACCTCTAGACAAAGAACTGGTGTCATCTATATGGAGATGGAAGCATACTTTTTGTTTTACTTTATTTTTCTTGCATTTATTTAATTTGTATTTTTTCACACTATGGTTAATATGGAATAATATTTTGCATGACTGCATATATGTTCTATGTATCAAATTGCCTGCCTTCTTAAGAGGTAGGAAGGATAAAAAGAGAAAAAGATCCAGAATTTGGAATCAAAAATTTAAGACATAAATGTGAAAGTGTGTTTTTACATGTAAGAGGGAAAAATAAAACATTTGAAATAATACCTACCTGCTAGATTTGCTTGTGAGGATCAAATGAGTTAACATCTGTAAAGTACTATGCAAATCTTAAAGAGCTACAGAAAAATTAGCTATTATTATAGAACCAAGGTAGGGAGTCATAATTAAGCTAATCAAAAGATGTGGGTGATGAACAGTAGGAGAAGAAAGAGAGCAACATTATATAAAAGAAGAAAGCAAAAGAAAAATTTAGATGGTTACAGGCCAACAAGCAGTCAGCCTGAAAGCTCCATGAAGAGATTGAAAACAATACTTCACTAGGTACCAAACCAATGAAATTGTTCTCATTTCAATAATATCTATGGAAATGATAGGAAAGTGGATGCTGTAAGCTTATGCTTTTGAGATGAAGCTCAAGATATACAAGAAATATGCCAGATACTTGCCATCTTTTACAAGTTACCATTGAATTACTAGCAATGGCAGCCCCCGAGTAAATAGTAATGGAACAGAGTTTGACTTTGAATGTGGGGAGCACTCTTCCCTTTACTTTCAGTGTCCTTATTTTGTGTCCCTTCTTAGCAAATTGTTGCTCTCAGATAGTGTTATCTAGTATGTGGGAAAATTAGAAAGAATTCCTAAGTTATCTCCAGAAAAATGTTTAGTGGCTCTTGCTTTTATCCAGGAAAAGAAAAAAGAAAACTAAAGAAGTATGGATTAAGGTTCTAGGGTTGTATGTTTGCTTGTACAGCTGAGACATTTAGAGAAATAAGAAAAATTTAATAGGTTACATTTTAAGTCTGTAGACATTCAGTTACAAAAAATACATGAGACTGTTATGTAGTCACTACCAGAATATGTTCTGTTTTTTCTTTTTGAACATGGCTTTGTCTGTAAATACCATCCTTATTTATAGTGTCTGTTCTCCTGGGTACCCCTCAAATCACACCAGACAGCTCTGACTTGCTCTAATAAATCTATTGAACTAGCTAAGCACTTACTTTATGCCAGGTGCAGTGTTGGAGTCTGGGGATAAAAAGATCAAAACAAAGAAAAAAAAATCTCTTCTTTCTTTATATATATATATATATATAATTATATATATTATTATAACTTTTTATTGATAGAACCCATGCCAGGGTAATTTTTTACAACATTTCTCTTGCACTCACTTCTGTTCCGATTTTTCCCCTCTCTCCCTCCACCCCGTCCCCTAGATGGAAAGCAGTCCTATACATGTTGAATATGTTGCAGTATATCCTAGGTACAATATATGTGTGCAGCACCAAACAGTTTTCTTGTTGCACAGGGAGAATTGGATTCAGAAGTAAAAGTAACCCGGGAAGAAAAACAAAAATGCAAACAGTTTACATTCATTTCCCAGTGTTCTTTCTTTGGGTGTAGCTGCTTCTGTCCATCATTGATCAATTGAAGCTGAGTTAGGTCTCTTTATCAAAGAAATCCACTTCTATCAGAATACATCCTCATACAGTATCGTTGTTGAAGTATATAATGATCTCCTGGTTCTGCTCATTTCACTTAGCATCAGTTCACATAAGTCTCTCCAAGCCTCTCTGTATTCATCCTGCTGGTCATTTCTTACAGAACAATAATATTCCATAACATTCATATACCACAATTTACCCAACCATTCTCCAATTGATGGGCATCTATTCATTTTCCAGTTTCTAGCCACTACAAACAGGGCTTCCACAAACATTTTGGCACATACAGATCCCTTTCCCTTCTTTAGTATCTCCTTGGGGTATAAGCCCAGTAGTAGCACTGCTGGGTCAAAGGGTATGTACATTTTGATAACTTTTTGGGCATAATTCCAGATTGCTCTCCAGAATGGTTGGATTCGTTCACAACTCCACCAACAATGCATCAGTGTCCCAGTTTTCCCGCATCCCCTCCAACAATCATTATTTTTTCCTGTCATCTTAGCCAATCTGACAGGTGTGTAGTGGTATCTTAGACTTGTCTTAATTTGCATTTCTCTGATAAATAGTGATTTGGAACATTCTTTCATATGAGTGGTAATAGTTTCAATTTCATCCTCTGAAAATTGTCTGTTCATATCCTTTGACCATTTATCAACTGGAGAATGGCTTGGTTTCTTATAAATTAGAGTCAGTTCTCTATATATTTTGAAAATGAGGCCTTTATCAGAGCCTTAACTGTGAAGATGTTTTCCCAGTTTGTTGCTTCCCTGCTAATCTTGTTTGCATTAGTTTTGTTTGTACAAAAGCTTTTTAATTTGATGTAATCAAACTTTTTTATTTTGTGTTTAATAATGGTCTCTAGTTCATCTTTGGTCAAAAATTTCTTCCTCCTCCACAGGTCTGAGAGATAAACTATCCTACGTTCCTCTAATTTATTTATAATCTCGTTCCTTATGCCTAAATCATGGACCCATTTTGATCTTATCTTGGTATACGGTGTTAAGTGTGGGTCCATGCCTAATTTCTGCCATACTAATTTCCAGTTATCCCAGCAGTTTTTGTCAAATAATGAATTTTTATCGCAAAAGTTAGGATCTTTGGGTTTGTCAAACACTAGATTGCTATAGTTGACTAATCTGTCCTTTGAACTTAACCTGTTCCACTGATCAACTAATCTATTTCTTAGCCAATACCAAATGGTTTTGGTAACTGCTGCTTTATAATATAGTTTTAGATCAGGTACAGCTAGGCCACCTTCATTTGATTTTTTTTTCATTAATTCCCTTGAGATTCTCGACCTTTTATTATTCCATATGAATTTTGTTGTTAAAAAAAATCTCTTCTTTCAAGGAATTTATATTCCTGTACATGGATATCATTTTGCTTGCCTTCTCCATGGGTAGGGGAAGGAAGAGAGGAGGGGGAGAGTTTGGCACTCAAAATGTTTTTTTAAAAAGCTTAAAAATAAATGAACACCTATTTTTAAAAGGAATATATACATGGGAAATACAGCATGTACCCAGAGTATGGGCTTTTTGAGCAAGAAAACTTGGGCTTTAATCCCACCTTTGTTGAGATATCATGTTAATTTGGGCACTTTTCTCAGTGCCTTTCTATCCTATATGAAATAATGGGAAAGGGCTACATCTTAATCCATTCAAATATAATCTCCTTGAGGGGAGGAACACTCCTGCTGTGACAAAGGACATGGAATGCTGGACTTGGAATCAGAAATGTGAGTTCCAATTCCACATCGATACTTATTAGTTTAGTAATCCTGAGGAAGTCATTTATCTTCTGCCAGTCTCAGTTTCATTATAAGAAATTGCTTATAATGCACATAATTGCTGTAGGAATCAAATGAGGCCTCTGTAAAGTGGTTTATAAGCCTTCAAAGCTGTATGTTAGTTGGCAGGTAGGGGTGAATGCTTCTAACTTTTGATATAATCTCTAACCTTCTTTTCAGCATTAAAGTTTTGATGGGATGACTCAATAAATAGAATATGGCAAAAAGTAAATAGAACATTATTAGGGAAGGATGAAAGCAGCAGTAACAAGGACCTTCAGAAAAGGCTTCTTATAGAAGACTATCTAACCTGATCTTTGAAGGAAGCTAGAAATTCTAAAAAGCAGAATTGAGGAAGGAGTGCATTCCAGGCATAGAGATGGAAGACAGAATGTTAAGTTCAGAGATTGAGTTGGAAAGGACTCATGAAGTCCTCACATTGTACCCTCTCATTTTACATTTAAGGAATCTGAAGCTCATCAATGAAGTGACTTGCTCACTTGAAGTGGCAGGAGAGAAATTTGAAAGGAAGTTTTCTGACTCCAGAGCCAAGCTTCTTTCTACTATTCTGAGGAGTAAGCTACTTTGAGAGAAAATTGGCTGGTATCAGGTTTTATGCAGTTTACTAGTTTTTGGTTCACTGGGTCAACTGTTAACCTGACCCTTAGATCCTCCATTCAGTGATATATTTTCTATACTCTCAGCTTCTTCATCTGATATAGTTTATTATCCTTTCTACTTTTTTCATTTATTCTCTTTTTATTTTACATTTTATCCCTATCAAATGTACCCTATTTCATATAACCCAAGGAGACTGACATCCTACAATGGGAACACACTTGTGTTAATACCATTTCCAGGGTCAATGGGAGCCTCAATCCCTGATAGAATGAGTTTCCTAATCTTGTCTCTGGTGTGAATTTTGCTCCATCTTTAACATCCTTACTCTCTGGCTGTCCTTACCCATTGTGGGTCCTGCTCAACACAGGAAACCCTACTTATTGTCTCTGAGCCCTACTTCATTGTTCTCTCTCCTGTCTGATTTGCCACTAGACCACTGTTGAGGCTGGTTCTATTTCAGTGATCGTGAGTTGTCCAATTTTTGTTCTAAAATGACCTCTAAACTCAAAATATACTGAACTATGTGAAGGTGCAGGAATTTGGGACCCGGAGTGAAGAAGATTTGAGTTCAAATTCTGCCTCAGACACTAGCTGTGTGATTTTTAGGGAAATCATGTAACCTCCATTTGCCTCCATTTCCTTGATTGTAAAATGGGGATAAAAGTAGTATTGAACTTCCAGGGTCACGTATCAAATGAGATCATATTTGTAAAGTATTTAGCACATAGCAGGCAATAGACTATTATTGCTGTTAATTAGTATGATTTGTTTTTTAATACAATTTCAAATGTTAAAATGATAACATGTAAGTTCCACAAAAGTAGAAGAGATGAAGGCAATGTTCTTACCAGGTAATCTCTTCAGATCACTTCTAGTAATGCAATCTATGATTTTATGATTCTTTCCATTCATGTTAATATGGTTGAATAATGAGTCTACATAATTAATTATTTACAAACTCTCAAGCCTTGATCATTTATATTTTCTCAGGAACCATGCATTAATAACTTCAAAAAAAGTATATTGTACTTAGGGGAGCCCTGAACTTGGAATCTACCACATTGGGCTTGATTCTCACCCTTGCCTTTTAACAGCTGTGTGAATCTGGGTCATTTATTCCTAATTTCTCTGTTGCTTTCACACAAAATGGGAGATATGATACTTTACAATTTACACGATGGAGTTCTTATAAGGAAAGCATGTATTTGACCTATTATTTTTGCTTGGAGACCAGATCAAGGGCAGGACATTCAGCTGGAAATGGTTCAACTACCTTCTCCCTATTCCTATTGGTGAATTGCACCTAGAACTTCCATGGTGCAGAATGACCAAGACTAACCATCCTTCATTCTCTAGATTTTGCTACATACCTCCCCCCCAAACACAACTTTTTTTACTTGCTCCATTATTATGTAAGCCCCTTAAGGGACATATCCTCAGCACTATGCCTGGAACATTTGACATTCATTCTAACTTTTCGTGACCTCATTTCAGGGATCACCTTCTCCTGCTCATTTTTAGGCGAGGAAACTGGGATAAACAAGATTTTGTGACTTGCCCAGAGTCACACAGTTAGCAAATGTCTGGGGCCAGATATGAATTTAGGAAGATGAGTTTCCCTGATTCCAGACCGGTACTCTGTGGCACTGCCTTGCTGCCCTCCTGGAACAGCAATGTTCCTGGAGCACTACAGGAAGTTCTTAATAATAAGACTTGTTTGACTTGAAACCAGATCTTTATGTTTATTATTGAGGGCCATCCTCCCTAAGCTTGAAAAGGATTATCAACAGGTTAATGAGGATACTATTTTCTTTTTAAATTATTTTGTGATAGTAACCTATGAAGCAAGATTTAGCATTGTAGCAGGATGACTGGCAATTGTCACCAGCTGTTCCACTTTCCCTCCTGGATTCCATTTCTTATGCCATCTCTAGGTTTCTTTCAGTTTCAAGGGAATGAGCAGGACTTGGAAGCAGTCATCTTGTTGGTGGAAGAGAGCTGAGATTTGGAAAAGCAAACAAATGAGGATGAGGGATTTCTTTTTTCCTTCCTAAACTCAAAAAGACTGTGGAATGTAGCCATACCAGTGGAAGGAAGGGGTAGAGAGATAGAGAAGAAAAAAGAATATCACCTAGATAGTAAGGTAGGAAAGAATTAAATTGAATAATTCAATCATCATAATGTAAATAGGAGGAGCAGGACTGTGGACCTTCCTCTGAAAAGGCTAGTCTACAGGTTTTCACAATTACTGAAGGGCATTGTCAGATGAGGTATGATTCTCAGAGACATCCTGGGAAATGTTTAATTAATTCTCCAAATTAAAAAAAAAAAAAAGTATGCCTATAGTTTGCAAATTTCCAAGATGTAACTGGCAACTCCTGGGTGTATTTCTGTAGATCTAGAAATGTATTGACCAATCTTACTGGATGATAAATTAGGAACATGCAAAAGAGTACCAAAAATATTCCTTCCACATCTGTCAAAAACACTCTTATAAGCCTGAAGGCATCTTTACTTGGAAGTGGGTTTATCAGTGAATTTAAACATTAAGATAGTAGCTCCAGAGAATGTATTCAAAATATAGATTACATCCCTTGTGCATGGTCACAAAAGTGGAAATTTCTGAGAGGGGCTGGGAATTTGATCAAGTTTCTTAGACTCTTTTCACTGAGTTATACTAATACTGTGCAGAGGCATAGGAGAAGTAGTAGATAGCCTAGTAGTCTTAGAGTTAGGAAAGATTGGATTCAAATCTTGCCCCTGATATTTCTTCAGGTAGAAACATATAATTCTTCAATGTGGTCATTAATTGTTCTCAACTTCAATTTCCTAACTATATACACTGGGAATAAGAACACCTGTTATAACTACCTCAAAGGAAATGAGATCATGTCTATTGCTACTTAAATCACATGGAATACTGTTTTGCTATAACAAATGATGAGAGTGATGGTTACAGAAAAATGTGGGGAGACTTATATGAACTGATAAAAAATCCATTGCACAGCACCAGGGCATATGGTTGTATGCCAGCAATGTTGTATGATGTTCAATTAAGAAGAGATACTTAGCTATTCTAATCAAAGCAGTGATCCAAAACAGCTAATATCCATCTTCTGCAAGGTCTTTGAATCTCAGAATCAGAGGTTAGATGACCTCAACATTGTTCTAGTCCTACCACTGACAGAATAATAATCCCATCAGCTTCATATACTTGACAAATGGTCATCTTTGCTCTGATTAAAAGATCTCTAAAAAGGGAGGCTCTACTATTCCCCCAGGGTTTCACCTTAGCATATCTCTAATTGTTAGAAAGATTTTCCTAGACTGGAAATTACCTCTCTGCCACAGCCTTGCATGAGGACATCAGTTTCTTCATTGTTAGAATGAGAAGAGAAAAGATGGCATTGAAGGGTCAGAGTTGTCACTGAAACTCTTGGCCAAAGCAATGAATTCTCTTTCTGAGCAATCAAGAATCATTCAGCTGACTCCAACTGGCAACTGACTACTTCTAATTACTAGAAGCTGAGCAACTTTGAAGGACTCAAGGAGTATCTTCAATTCTCCCCCACATCAGGTTTTTCTATCATTTTTTCTTCCTAATTTTCCTCCATTACAGGAGAGTCTCCTGATGTTCAAAGATTCACACTTCACTTACATATTCACAGTTCCCCAAACTTTTCCTATTAAATCATTAGTCCTTAAAAAATAACACACCACAGTCTCCAAATGTTTATGTGATTTTTTTCTTTTCTCTTTTCTTCTTGTCAAAGTTTTACCCTCAAAGTTATTTACAAATGAACCAAAATACACATCGTGCTTGTAGCAATCCATCAGCTTGATACCTAGAAACTATGTTGCTTGCAATGCATTCATTTATCTCGTTTTGAATAAATTAAAGCTCTTTCCCCACTCAAAATATTAAAATATTCCCCCACAAGCGAGCCATCAAAACCCATCATTCACAAAGGAAGTTGAATCTTTTTTAAAAATTATATATCACAAGATTTCTTATAGATGTGAAAGATGTTTCTATATATGTATTAGCATATTTTTAAAAGGTTCTTTGTTCCTCTTTAGCTATCAATCATCATTTTTAACAATCACAACATCTTACACTATTTCATAATTGACATCCATCTTTTCCTTTACACAAAAATGCTTTCTGTCCTTTTCATCCCCAAATTGCAGTGTACCTTTCATTATGAATAAATTTCTAAATACTGTATGATACCACCTGATTCAAACTTTTAGCCTGTCCCCCCAGAAAGAGAACCTGGAAGATGGAATAATTTAAGCATTATCACTCACACTTTGCTCCCCAAGACTCCTTATTGTCCATGGTTTAGGATAGAAAAATTTTAGTTTCAAGAACTCATGTTTTAAAATTAATTCTTCATGGAAACCACTAAGTTCCTTAAAGAATCCACTCAAGTGCTACCCGTATCAAGATCCTTGTCAACACAGACTCCAGAAAATTTTCAGATCAGTATCAGATCAGATCAGTAGTTCCATACCAAAAAATATGAACTCACAACAAGAAAATAAAATAAGCCAATTTTCTGTGCCTCCTTCTAGCCTTCTAGCAAGTCAATGAGATGACATTGATTTAGTTTCTATGTGTACTTACCTGTGGATGGGTTGAATTCCCACAGAAGACATAGAACAACAACAACCAGTGAAGAATTAGGCAGGAATATAGGGGCTGGTTGGGCCTACCCACAATCAATGATTCCTCCTCTCGCAAAAGTCTTTAGTGACAACACCTGCTGCTTTCTTGCAAGATACAGAATCACCACCCTCCCCCAACTCTGGTCGCATTGCCCAGTCATAACTCCCTAGAACTGAAATTTATTTTAGATGCCTAGAAAAGGGCCTACCAAAAATGGGATTCAGCTGAACTTTTGCAGCTTGTGTGCTATTAGCTTATAATTGCCATGTTGCTAGCATGTAGCTGCCACATTGCCAGATTGGCGGTAAAGTATTAGCATGCAGCTGGTGGGTAACTGATTGCTGCTGGCTTCGGTGGCAGTATGTTGCCATGTAGTAGACATGTTGTTAGTTACCCATCTGGGTAATGTGCTAGCATGTAATTAACATGTTTGCATAGTGTGATGTTGGTACATAATCAATGTGTGATCTGACAGGAAAATGTCAGCATGTCATTGGTGCATCATTGGTCAGTTGTTGGCTTTGGAGGTAAAGTGTCAGTGTGTTGTTGGATTGTTGTTGACATGACATTAAAGTGTCAGGGTAAAGTTGGCTCATTGCTGACTGTGATGATAAAATGCTGATGTGTTGCTGTGTTAGTTATAGACTGACTAGTGTATTGTTGGCATGTAGTTGAGATGTTTGTGTGTAGTTGGGATGTTCTTGGCTATGATGTTGGACAGTTATCATCATGTAGTTGCTGGCACACAATAGGCCTCTTGTTGACTTTGAAATATCAGTGTGTAATTTACATGCTTTGTCTTTGATTGAAGTGGTCACCTGGAGTGAAGTTGATACATAGTCAGCATGTTGCTGACCTGGACAGGAAAGTATTATCACGTAAGTAGCATGTAATCAGTGAGTTGTTGCCTTAGACAGTAAAGTGTTAGCATGTTGTTGACATGTAGTTGATGTGTTGATGGGTTTGGTGATTACAGTGTTCACATATTACTGATGTGTAGTTGGCTGAATGTGATGCTAGTGTTAGCATGCTGTTGGTATATGATGGGCCTGTTGGCTTTTTGTTAGTGTGTCATCATGTAGTTGGTGTGTTGTTGGTGTGTTGGTGTGTAACTGGCTTGTGCTCTTGATGATGAAGTGTTAGTGTGTTATTGGCATAGAATGATTAGAATGGAAGCCAGTTCTTAACATTTCCCTCCTGGGACCATCAGTTGATGGGCTAATAGTTTATTTAGTCTTGTTCACAACATTAATTACTTTACATTTCTCTTCTAATGGGCACAATGATCAACACTAAATGACTTATTTCCTTCTGGTAGTTTATCTTTCTACTTATTGACTGACTGAAGGAAGATACACAAAGGAGGCATCCTTATCCTGTTACATAGGCTTATGCAGGAAGTTATACGTTGCAGAGCATTATAGGGGAAGGAAGTACATTTCCCAACTCCACTTCACCCCACCCTGAGCCAACCCTCCAGTACAGCTCAGGCATCCTTGCATTTGGAAGTTGGCAGGAAGACCACAGCATTTCTCAATACATGTGATTTTTATTTAATTATAGCTTTGAACTAAACCAGGGAAGAGAAAAATAAAAGTTGAAAATCTCTGGTATTGTCCAAATCTGGTTTCTATTTTTGACTTGATATATGTAGCAATGAGTCTCATTTGGAGGTCTACTTTCCTTTAAAATGAAGAATTACAGAATTCTTTTAGGTGTGAACTGTTTTAGGAAAATCAAGGATAGCTAGTGTTGATGGAGTGTTGCAAGGTTTGTGAAATTTCACATATCTTATTTCATTTTATCTACCCACCCCCCCAAACACCCTAGAAAGTAGTTGATATCCATTTTACAGGCAAGGAAACCAAGCTTGTTGAGTACTAAGTTCTCTATTCTAAGTCTCTGATCCTATGATGTCATAACTGAAACCTAGAGTGGTGTAATTTAGCAAGTCCTAGAAAGTTAATTTCTTTCATTAATAAATGGGAAACAATGCCCTGTGAGGGGAATGAATGTAAACTGTTTGCATTTTGGTTTTCCTTCCCAGGTTATTTTTACCTTCTGAATCCAATTCTCCCTGTGCAACAAGAGAACTGTTCGATTCTGCACACATATATTGTATCTAGGATATACTGTGACATATTTAACATGTATAGGACTGCATGCCATCTGGGGGGGGGGGGGGGGAGGAGGGAAGGAGGGGAAAAATTAGAACAGAAGTGAGTGCAAGGGATAATGCAGTAAAAAATTGCCCAGGCATGGGTTCTGTCAATAAAAATTTATAATTATTAAAAAAAAAAATAAATCTAGCATTCTCTGAAAAAAAATTTTTTTCTCATCTGAAAAGTGAGGAGAGTAACTGATCTTGAAGGAAATGGTCTCCTCCCTTTTTTGATCACATTTACTTCTATGAGTTTTTTGAGCATGCTGCTCTAATATGTGTACTTATTTATAAATTATATATATATGTGTGTGTGTATGCATGTATATATGTGTGTGCATGCACGTGTGTGTGTGTGTGGGTATGTGTGTGTGACTGTCAAGAATGAGGCATTTGGAGCAGGACCAGGAGATCATTATATACTTCAACAACAATACTATATGATGACCAGTTCTGATGGACCTGGCCATCCTCAGCAATGAGATCAACCAAATCATTTCCAACGGAGCAGTAATGAACTGAACAAGCTATACCCAGAGAAAGAACTCTGGGAGATGACTAAAAACCATTACATTGAATTCCCAATCCCTATATTTATGCCCACCTGCATTTTTGATTTCCTTCACAAGCTAATTGTACAATATTTCAGAGTCTGATTCTTTTTGTACAGCAAAATAACGGTTTGGTCATGTATACTTATTGTGTATCTAATTTATATTTTAATTTATTTAACATCTACTGGTAATCCTGCCATCTGGGGGTGAGGGTGGGGGTAAGAGGTAAAAAATTGGAACAAGAGGTTGGGCAATTGTTAATGCTGTAAAGTTACCCATACATATAACCTGTAAATAAAAGGCTATAAAAAAAAAAAAAAAAGAATGAGGCATTTGGGGCAGCTAGATGGTGCAGTAGATAGAGTGCTGGCCCTGAAATCAGGAGGACCTGACATCAAATCCAGCCTTAGACACTTAATATTTCCTTAGCTATGTGATGCTGGGAAAGTCACTTAATGTTATGAGCCAGAACTTGAAACAAGGTGATAACTCAATGGAATTGATGGAAGCAATGCTTGTGTGCTTAGGTTTGCACTTTTAAGAATTTACACATTAGTGGTCACACATTAGAGCTCACATCTTTAAGAGAGTTTACACATTAGATCTCACACATTGGAGTTCACAAGTATGGGAGATACACAAAGTTAACTTTGTAACTTTGTGAATTCACACCTCCCATAATTCCACTCTTGGAGGAGGAGTCAATCTTTGAGTTTACACCTCTAAAAGAGCATAAAAAGAGCTTCAGTCAGTCAGTCAGTCAGTCAGTCAGTTCGGAAGATTGCCAGGAGTCGGAGTTGAGCTAGAGGCAGAAGCTGGCAGACCAGCAAAAAGAGCTCTCGGAACCAAGCAGAGAGATAGGCCTCTAAGAAAATTAACTGGGCTATTTTGGAAGAGACAATAAAAGACTGTACTTAAATCCCTGGCTGTGTTTGAGGTGATTATTACTTTGAACCGAAACTAAGGCTGCCTCCAGAAAACCTCCCCAAGAAACCTGCTCACACAGAGAATGATTATGTTCTAAAAAAGAAGAACACCACAACTTAACCCCAATTGCTTCAGGGGAAAAAAAAGAATGAGGCATATTAATGAAGCTTACCCCACAAGTGAAATTTAGAAGGGAGGAGATAAGCATAAAATAATATTTGATTTATAAGGAGCCATTGGAATTTCCTGAAGAAAGTAGTCCCAGTCAGGTTGGCCCTTTGGGGATCTCATTGCAGCATATAGAGAATGGAATAGGGGGGACAACCTTGAGTCAAGAAGACCATGCAGCACACTACTGCAATGGTCCAGGATGAGGGCTCAAGGTGGGGAAGTGGTTACCTGACCATTAAGGTAGGGAGAGCAAAGAATTAACAACTGAGTGGAAATGTTGGGGGTGAGAGGCTGAGGAGTGGACAACGACACAGATGTTGGACTGAAATCGACACTCTAGAAGGCTTGAAGGAAGGCCTCGCCCCAAATCTCAAAAGGGAAGTTTAGAAGAAAACAGCTTTGAGAAGATACAATGTGATCTCCTCACAAAGATACATGTTGCACCTTTGAGGTTTGATGTCATACCCAACAAAGTGGCAAGAATAACAAAGGTCAGAAATAGTCAATGCCGGCTGGGCCTTAGAAGGAAGTTGCACTAATATAGTTTGTTAGCCTATGAATTTCTTCATTCTGGAAAAGATTTTGAAGTTATGTGAACAAATATTAAAATGTTATAGTCTTTTATGCAGAGTTATAACATATCTATCTATATATACACACACATATATATATAATGTGTCTATGTGTATGCATACATATGCATGTATATCCAAAAATACTTTTAATTGCAAAAAAATTGGAAACCAAGTATGTGCTTCATTGATAAAGGAATGATTAAACAAGTTATGATTTATGAATTTTTAAAAAAGATACATGTTGCAAAGAATCAAGATACATGTTGCTATCCAGCCATCTCTGCTCATCCCAGGCCTATACTCTGTAACACTCAAAATGAAAAGGGAGGGTTGGGGGAAGAGGACTGCTACAGGCTGGTTATTTCCCTGTCAGTCTCCCTCACTTCTGGGGGCTGTCTGCGGCAGACAGGAGGATCTGAAGGATGAGGAAGGAGCAGATAAGGAGGGAGTCCATTTTCTCAGCAGCAGCAGGGGAGCTGCTGCTGGGATATTTGAGTATAATAATCATCATGGTGCACATTGTACAGCCCCTACCTACTATAGGAGATATATTGGACTCTAGGCCAACCTATGAAAATTCCTAATATGAGCATTTTCTCAAATCACTGCCATAAACACATTTAGATTTACTGAAGTCACAGAAAGAATGCTTCCCAAGTAAATGTCCCTTGAACCCAGGCATGTTATGACAATTTCTGTTTTCGGTAGATTCTGTGGCTAGACTGCTATCTAAAAAGATACTGTTTCTAACAAACTCTGCATTACTTCCTAACCATGGCTTAGAGCCAGAATTGTGGAATATAAGCTCTTTCCTCTGACCCTGCCTGCCAATTAGTTACCCATGTTGTAAAGTTTTGATTTAGAAAATCCTATGAAAATGTTCTCTCTCTGATTCCAACTTAAATGTTCTCCTCCAGCACTACTCTGTGCCCAGCACTGTGCTAAGCTCTTTACGATTACTGTCATAGTTGATCCTCACAACTAGCCTGGGAAATGGGTACTGTTATTATCTTGATTTTTGCAGATGAAAAAACTGAGGCAAACAGAGGTTAGGCTACCACACAGGGAGAGAGAAATATACAAAGAAGATATATAAAAAAAAAAAAAATGGGAGAGGGAATAAAAAGCATTTATGTGCCATTTACTATTATGCTGTGCTGAGCACTTTATAAATATTTCTTGTGTGATCCTAAAAACAAGGTGGATTTTTATCCTCATTTAACAGTTGAAGAGACTGAGGCAGAAATCAAGTGACTTACTCAGGATCACATGGTTACTAAGTGTCAGACTGGATTTGAACAGATCTTCCTGAAACCAGGCCAGTGCTCTGCCCACTCAGCTACCTAGCTTTCCCTGTAACTTTTCAGAGGAGCTTATTAAAGGCACAGTGAAGGGAGTGGGCAGAATTAGGGAGTCTTGGAGAGAAACCCTATAATTGTCTATCATCTTCCTAGCCTGTTTGGTTAATCACACACCCCTAAGGATAAGGCTATGGCTGCTCAGGAGCCTCTAGGCCTCCATTTTGGAGACAACCCCCTCTAAAGTCTCCTCTAAATCTATCACCCTATCAGCTGATTTTTAAAAAATGATCATTTCACAGAAGTTGCTTTTACAAGTAACAAGGTATTAGTTTAACAATGACTTAAAAACAATGGTTATTAACTCTATAGAGCACAATTCTCTATGTCATATCCCTCTGCACCAATCACCTGAATAAGCCACTTCCCTGGATAGACCTTAGTCTGTGAGGTAAATGATTCTCCTCTAGAGTGCTTTAATGTTGACAAAACATTTTACATGTACAGAATGTCCCAAATTTCTCAGTGCAGGTTTTAAGCTTTCGTATGCATTTTCATTATCATATTTAAGCCTTATAACAACCTTGTGAGAGCAAAGTTCTATAGGTATCATTAATCCATTTTGCAGATCGGGAAACTGAGGCTGAGCTAGTCAAGTGATTTGCCTGTTGTCACACAACTAGCTAACAACAACTGCTAACAAGTGTTAGCTGCAGAATCTGAACCCAGTTGACTCCATGTACAATGCTCCACCCTGCTAAACTGTGTGACCCAAATATACATTGAGACATTCAGAATTGGATTTTGATCCTTCCTTAGTGTTTGTTCTCAAGTTTCTGCCTGAAGATCTGGGATTTGCAGCTCTGGACACACTGAGACAATTTGGTTGAGTATCATACTCTATGTTTTAATACCAGTATAGAGGATATATGAAAAAGATTCTTCTCTTGGGAATTACATAGACCCAAAAGCTCTGGGACCCAAAGCTCATCCAATGTCTCATTTTATAGAGGAGGAAACCAAGGTTCACAGAGATGAAGACAGTTGCCTAAGGTCACCTAGAGAACAAGTAGAATGAGGTACTTTCTCTGCCTCCCAATCCAGTATCCTCCAACATTAGAAGAAAAGAATCCCCAGGAAAACAAAAACCCTTAATAGTGAGAAAGCAAGTTTATTATTATTATTATTATTATTAAAGCTTTTTATTTACAAAACATAAGCATGGGTAATTTTTCAACACTGACCCATGAAAAACCTTCTGTTCTAAATTATCCTCTCCTCCCCCCCCACACCCTCCCCTAGATGGCAGATAGTCCAATACATGTTAAATATGTTAAAATATATGTTAACTCCAATTTATGTATGCATATTTATACAGTTATCTTATTGCACAAAAAAAAAAATCGGATCAAGAAGGAAAAAACTGAGACAGAAAACAAAATGCAAGCAAACAACAATAGAAAGAGTGAGAATGCTATATTGTAGTCCACACTCAGTTCCCACAGTGATCTCTCTGGGTGTAGTGCGCTTTCTTCATCACTGAACAATTGGAACTGGTTTGAATCATCTCATTGTCAAAGAGAGCCACGTTCATCAGAATTGATTATCATATAATCTTCTTGTTGCCGTGTACAATGATTTCCTCATTCTGTTCATTTCACTTAGCATCAGTTCATGTGAGTCTCTCCAGGCCTCTCTGAAATCATTCTGCTGGTCGTTTCTTACAGAACTTTTTCATAACTTTTCATAACTTTTTCAGCCATTCTCCAGCTGACGGGCATCCACTCAGATTCCAGTCTCTTGCCACTATGAAAAGGGTTGCTGAAAACATTTTTGCACATGTAGGTCCCTTTCCCTCTTTTAAGAGCTCTTTGGGATAGAAGCCCAGTAGAAGCACTGCTGTGTCAAAGGGTGTGCACATTTTGATAACGTTTTGTGCATAGTTCCAAAGTGTTCTCCAGAATGGTTGGATCCATTCACAGTTTCACCAACAATGTATCTATATTGGTGTCCCAGTTTTCCCACACCCCTTCCAACACTCATCATTATCAAGAAAATCAAGTTTTTCAAAGGAGAAAAAAAAACCCAATAGCAGTTTCTGTAAAATATTTATTAGAAAACAAGGTGAATATGGCAACAAAACTGAAATATCAAGAAACAAGTACAATACCAAATTGAGTAGGATTCCAAGGGAAGGAAGCCATGTGAAAATTGTCTAAACTAGGGTGTGATTAACAACTAATCTTGTGCCAGTGAAGATTAGTGTCAGTCCTCTCTGCTTCCTAGGGCAGCTATTTCACAGCATCCAAGGGATACTGAGCTTCAATGTGGATTTTTTCTGTTCTTTAAACTTAGGGGGTAAAACAACCCAGCCAAGGTTCAACTTGAAGCAGTTTGGAAATTTCTGATCCTTTTCCATGATTTTAAAACTTGAAATAATTTTCCCTTCTTCCCTAAAGGACAAATGGAGAGCAAATTGAAGGAATCCCCTGAGAACAGCCCTTGGCCCCTGTTAAAAGTGAAAAACACTCTGCGAGGCAAAAAAACTCTCCTATCCCTAGGAGAGAGGGAGATGGAGAGGGAGAGGAAGGGAACAGGAAGCCAATGGGAAGAGATGAGGAGGGGAGAAAGGAGGGAAGAGGAAGAGAAAGGAGAGAGGGAGAGAAGAACAAAGAAATAAGAGGGCAAGGAAAAGAGGAAAATGGAGAGAGGATAGGAGAAAAAGAGGGAAAAGGAATGGGAGGAAAAACTGAGAAAGAAGAAAGAGGGAAGGAGGGCAGAGAAGAAAAAGAAGAGCAAGGAAGAGGAGGGGGAAGAGAGGAAAAAAAGAGAGGGGGAGAAAGGAAAAGAAAGGAGAGAGAGAGTGATGGAGGGATAAGCAGAGGTGAAAGAGAACCAAAATCTTGTGAAAAAGATATTCAAAAATTAAATCCAAGTTCCCTTCCTGCTTTCTTGTACATCATCATCCAATCAACAGCCTCTGGCAAGTTAATATCAGTAGCAAGGAAGATGATGTCTTCCCCTTGAAGGGAGTAAAGCCCTTATGAGCATGCATGAGGTGGGACTACATGGCTTCCAGTGGGTCCTGCCATTTACAAGAGGCACCAAGGCAAAGAGGGGAGTATGAATGGTATTTGCAGATGTCTTCATATTCTACCTGTTCTCTATGGTGAAGAGTCAGAGAACATCTCACAGTGGATTACTAAAGAGAGAAAGGCACATACACAGAAGCCATTCAGTATTCTCCCAATTTCTACTTATGCATTTTTGTGTAGAAGTTAGGAGTGTGCTTTGGAACAAGGAGGTCTAGCCTTAGAGATAGGAGGACTTGGTTCAAATCTTATTTAGTGCCCTCAGACAACTTGCAAAAGTCACTACAAAGGGGGATTATCTCATTCTTTTTATTTGCATTCCCAGCATCCAGCAGAGAATCTAGCACTCAATATAGGTGCTTAAAACTTGTTGGTTGGTTTGCAGGGGTCCAGCCTCTGCAGGGGCTCCAAGGGGTTGAGCAGGAGGAATAGTCAGCATCAAAGGAAGACAGGAGTCATGGGGTATTGAATGAGGAGCTGATGGAAGTTATGCTCTTCCCTTCTCTCATACTCCTTCAGGCTTTATTTTATACTATATCATGATCATATACTTTTATTTAGATCAACATAGTCTTCAGACATGTGTCTGACTTGTTGACCTTTATATGTTACTACATTTGATATTTAACATTTGAGTAAGTTTTTTATGGTTAAATGTCAATTATTGATTACATTATGCAAAGCCAATAATGAAAGGTAAATATTATACAAGGTTAAATGTCAGTGAATTTTGTTAGTTTACTTATATTTTCTTTGTTAATTCTATGGATTGTATGATTCCTGACTTGAAACCATATACATAGGCATTTAGGGCAATTCCTAGTTATATTTTAACCATTTTTTGGTTCCTAGGTATACTGATCTTTTTTGAGTCTAAGTCCATTATTTCCTGGACCTTTGAATTCTCTCCAATAGTGACAATGCTTTCCATAGTGTTCTCTCCTTTATCATTTGTCTCAGTGAGAGATTAGTTTTATTAGGACAGAAATATGCATGTGGAATCATTTCTAGTTAACTTGCCCCAAATCCCCTTATCACCAGATTTTTTTTAGATAATATTTTAGTAACCGTATGATCATCTCAATAGATGCAGAAAAAGCACTGATAAAATCCAACATCCATTCCTATTAAAAACACTTGAGAGTATAGGAATAAATGGACTTTTCCTTAAAATAATTAGTTGCATCTATTTAAAACCATCAGTAAGCATATGTAATGGGGACAAACTGCAACCATTCCCAATAAGATCAGGAGTGAAACAAGGTTGCCCACACTCACCGTTACTATTTAATATTATATTAGAAATGGTAGCTTTGGCAATAAGAGTTGAGAAAGAGATTAAAGGAATAAGAATAGGCAATTAGGAAACCAAATTATCACTCTTTGCTGATGATATGATGGTATTCTTAGAGAACTCCAGATAGTCTACTAAAAAGTTATTAGAAACAATCCACACTGTTAGCAAAGTTGCAGGATACAAAATAAACCCACATAAGTCATCAGCATTCTTATATATCACTAACAAAACTCAACAGTTAGAGTTACAAAGAGAAATTCCATTTAAAGTAACTACTGATTGTATACAATATTTAGGAATCTATCTGCCAAGGGAAAATCAGAAACTTTATGAGCAAAACTACAAAACACTTTCCACGCAAATTAAATCTGATCTAACCAACTGGAAAAATATTAAATGCTCTTGGATTGGGTGAGCAAATATAATAAAGATGACAATACTGCCTAAACTAATCTATTTATTTAGTGCTATACCAATCAGACCCCAAAAAACTATTTTGATGACCTAGAAAAATAACAACAAAGTTCATATGGAAAAACAAAAGGTCAAGAATTTCAAGGGAATTAATGAAAAAAAAATCAAATGAAGGTGGCCTAGCTGTATCAGATCTAAAATTATATTATAAAGCAGCAATTACCAAAACCATCTGGTATTGGCTAAGAAATAGGCTATTTGATCAATAGAATAGGTTAGGTTCAAAGGACAAAACATCCAATAACTTTAATAATCTAGTGTTTGACAAACCCAAAGACCCCAGTTTCTGGGATAAGAACTCATTATTTGACAAAAATTGCTGGGAAAATTGGAAATTAGTATGGCAGAAACTAGGCATTGACCCACACTTAACACCATACACCAAGATAAGGTCAAAATAGGTTCATGACCTAGGCATAAAGAATGAGATTATAAATAAATTGAAAGAGCATAGGATAGTTTATCTCTCAGACCTGTGGAAGAGGAAGGAATTTATGACCAAAGAAGAACTAGAGATCACTATTGATTACAAAATAGAAAATTTCGATTATATCAAATTGAAAAATTTTTGTACAAACAAAACTAATGCAGACAAGATTAGAAGGGAAACAATAAACTGGGTAAACATTTTTAGAGTCAAAGGGTCTCATAAAGGCCTCATTTCCAGAATACATAGAGAATTGACTCTAATTTATAAGAAATCAAGCCATTCTCCAATTGATAAATGGTCAAAGGATATGAACAGACAATTCTCAGATGAAGAAATTGGAACTATTTCTAGCCATATGAAAATATGCTCCAAGTCATTATTAATTAGAGAAATGCAAATTAAGACAACTCTGAGATACCACTACATACCTGTTAGATTGGCTAGAATGATAGGGAAAGATAATGCGGAATGTTGTAGGGGATGTGGGAAAACAGGGACACTAATACATTGTTGGTGGAATTGTGAATGCATCCAGCCATTCTGGAGAGCATTTTGGAACGATGCTCAAAAAGTTATCAAACTGTGCATACCCTTTGATCCAACAGTGTTTCTACTGGGCTTATACCCCAAAAAGATACTAAAGAAGGGAAAGGGACCTGTATGTGCCAAAATGTTTGTGGCAACCCTGTTTGTAATGGCTAGAAACTGGAAAATGAAAGGATGCCCATCAATTGGAGAATGGTTGGGCAAATTGTGGTATATGAATGTTATGGAATATTATTATTCTGTAAGAAATAACCAGCAGGATGAATACAGAGAGGCTTGGAGAGACTTATATGAACTGATGCTAAGTGAAATGAGCAGAACCAGGAGATCATTATATACCTCAACAACGATAGTGTATGAGGATGTATTCTGATGGAAGTGGATTTCTTTAACAAAGAGATCTAACTCAGTTTCAATTGATCAAGATGAACAGAAGCAGTTACACCCAAAGAAAGAACAGTGGGAAATGAATGTAAACTGTTTGCATTTTTGTTTTTCTTCCCAGGTTATTTTTTACCTTCTGAATCCAATTCTCCCCTGTGCAACAAGAGAACTGTTTGGTTCTGCACACATATATTGTATCTAGGATATGCTGTGACATATTCAACATGTATAGGACTACTTGCCATCTGGAGGAGGGGGTGAAGGAAGGGAGGAGAAAAGTTGGAACAGAAGTGAGTGCAAGGGATAATGTTGTAAAAAGAATTACCCAGGCATGGGTTCTGTCAATAAAAAGTTATAATAATAATTTTTAAAAAGATTATAAGAAAAAAAAAGATAATGTTTTAGTGCCAATCAAGCCAATTATAAATAATATAGGAAATAGTAGTCCACTAATGAGAATCATAGAAGGAAATGCTGTTCCTGCATAAGTGCTGTGCATATTTGATCTCAATGCTGGGCTTTGCCAATCAGCTTAGAGATTGCAGCTTCCAACATTGGTTGATACAAAGTGACATAGTGAAAAATGCACTGAATCTGTAATCAGAAGTCCTAAGTCTGAATCCTGAATTTGCTTCTTATTATCTACATGATGTTGGATGAATCACTTCACTTCTGAATTGTAGATCCTCATCAGTAAAATGAATTTCAAAGGTTTGTTTCAGCTCTAAATCTATGGTCCTCTTGAAGTTCAAAAGGAGACCCCAAAAGTTTGGGGTTACAGACTGGTGTTGGAGGTGTCTCAAAAGAATTTGCAGGCTTGAACCTATGCCCAAGTCAAGGGGCAAAGTTTACTGTAATCATAACGCCAAGTGAAGTGGGCCAAGTTTCAAAAGGATTGAGCAAAGAACCAGGAGAAAGAAGATAAATTTATACAACAACGAGACATCAGAGCTTCATGTTACTTATTTGCTTTTTTTTGGGGGGGGGCTTACAGGTAGGTTTGTGGGGTGGTCTATTCACTGTTGTCTCAGGAAGTTGGTTATTACTGACCAACAGATTATCTATCTGACAGTCAGCAACGTCTGTAAGACTATTCTAAGTCCAGAAGACTTTAGAATCATTGACAGACAGATTGCTAGAACAATGGTACTCTGAGGTTAGGAGACCTCAGGATCACTGTTATCTTTCTCCTAGAAGCTATACCCCATCAGTCCTAAGACACTAAATTATAAGACAAATTGCCATTTACATTAGCAATGGGAATTTTCACACTAGCAGGCAAAAGACCCAGATTCAAATCCTGACTCTGCTATTTATCTTGTGACTTTTTTAAAGGAATAGAAGGGCAGGGGAAGTCTTTGAAAATGTGTACATTAACTTTATTAAACATAGTTTCCAATTATTAAACACTCATTTTTTAACACACCTACCCATTTTCTCCTACCCATGGAAATAGAAAAAGAGAAATATAGAATCTATTTATCACAGAGGAGCCCAGTCAAATAGAACATATGTCTACACTATCTCATCTAAAAATGCCTTTTTTTGACCTGCATGTTAATTCACTGCCTTTCTGTCATAAGGAAGGCAGAATGGTTCTTTAACACTCACCTGGTATCTTGATTGTTTATTTAAATAATCAAAATTCTCAAATCTTTCAAAATCATTTTTACAACATTGAAGTTAGGATAATAAATTGTTTTTCCAGTTCTGCTCACTTCAATTTTCAGCAAATCATCTAACCTCTTTGATGTTAGGTTTATCTACAAAAGGATGGGATTGGATTAGGTGGCCTTTAAAGCATCTTCTACATCTATGATCATGGGATCATGGCTCCTGAGAACAGCTTGCCATCTAAATCTTTGATCCTGATTCCTGATAAAATCACAGTTCCTACCCTGCCTCCCTCCTAAGAATCTTCCAAAATAAGTAATCACAGAGAGAAATCTCACCTTTGTTCTTTGCTACAGATAAATCAGTCTGCAAGCTTTCAGCTACATGATCTAGAAATGTTAGGAAATATTATCTGACTTAAAGCATCCCACTGTCAAACTTTTTTATTATGTCAAAGCACCAAGGATTTAAAAGTAGAACAAAAGTCTACTATATAGTACACTATATACATATTTCTCATTCAATTCATAGGCTTTTTTTGTTTTCTGATGATAATATTGTTACAATATTACAAAATTACAATTTTCAGAAGCACTTCCAAAAATCACTCCCTCCCCTAGAAAATATTCTACGACTTCCACATTCATTTTTTTTAAAGTTTATTCTTTAAAAATCTGAGTAAGAGAAGCAAAGGCCATAACAGACCTTTCCCTCAGTGAGTCAACCTCATCATCATAGCAAGGTATTCAAACTTCATCCTTGGAAAATTACCAGTGTCTGAGGGGTGGAAGGAAAGAGGAAGGGAGTGAGGGAAAGAGCCAGATAGACATATAGACATAGAGAGAGAGAGAGAGAGAGAGAGAGAGAGAGGAGAGAGGAGAAAGGAAGAGAGAAAGAGAGGAAGAGAGGAAGAGAGGGAGAGAGAAGAAAGAGAAAATAGAGACAGAGAGAAGAAAGAAAAGAGAAAGAAAGAGAAGCCGAGAGAAGAAAGAGAAAAGAGAAAGAGAATGGAGGCAGGAGGAATGGATAAAGAGAGAGTGAGAGACAGAGACAGACAGACAGATTCAGAGAGACAGAGAAAGAGAGGAAGAGAGAAGAAAGAGAAAAGAGAAAGACAGAGAGACAAAGAGAAGAAAAAAAGAGACAGAAGAAAAAGAAAAGAAAGAAATAGAGACAGATAGAAGCAGAGGCAGAGACAGAGACAGAGAGTCAGAGAGAGACAGAGGCAGAAAATAGCTAGTCTTTTCCAGGTTGTCAAGGTCTTTCCATTACAAGTTCCTTTTTTCTTTTAACTCCAACCTGGGGTGGCTTGGAAGAGGTTGCTCTTAACAATGGGCCAGAGATTATTAAAGAATGCGTTAAAATGCCAGGTGTTACAAAAGACACTGTTTGTTAAGCTGAAGCCTAAGCAGGCTGGAGAAGCTCCCAGAAAGAAGTCACAGTACCTTAGGAGCAGCTGACAGAACTGAGGATGTGCTTATCTGAAGAAAAGACAGTGATCTGGAGGGCTGTCAGAGAGGGGGCAGTGGGATAGACTGAAACAAACATGGGTCCTGGAGAGAAAGGCAAACCATTTCATTTCCACAGACATCGGGTGCTCATTTGTAAAAGAAAGGAGTTGGATGAGATGGCCTCTGATAGAAAGGCACCTTTCACTCCAACATAAGTAAAAGTTTCCTGACAATCTGGACTGGAAGATTTCCTCTGTGTAATACCTTCATCAGGCCACTAAGTAAGTAGCAGATCAAAAGGAGTAATGGGCCCAGAGGCTGGAAGACCTGTCTCAGACACTTACTGACTGAGGGACCCTGAGCAAATCACTTAATCTCTTTGCCTCAGTTTGCTCACTCATCAAATAGATGGATGTTAAATAGCATCTATCTCAAAGGGTTGTTGTGAATGAAGAGCCAATGAGATAATTGCGAAACACTTAGCCATGTACTATGGCACATAGTAGTAACAGATTAACAAATACTTATCAGCTTCTTTTCCTTCTTTACTAGAAGCTGAGAGACAGCTTGGCACAGTATGGGCTGAAGTCCCAACTTTAGCCCATGGTGGCTGTGTGACCCTGGACCACTTACTGAAGCCCTCAGAGTCCAAGTCTATTTTCTAGACTGGCAGAGAAAGTGCCCAAGTCCAGTGGAAGAAATCAATCAATGGGGCTCTAGCCTGTTTTGATCATACTTGTCCCTGAAATGGGAGAACAGGAATTTATTAAGAATGTTTTGAATAAAGATTGGGCCAGATGGCCTCTAATTCCTCTCCATTCTAAATCTGTGATCCAAATTTGGTGCCAGACACCAAGGCTCAAATACTGGCTCTGACACTTACTTCCTACGTTCCTATGCTCCTAAATTCCAAGGCCCCCTGAAATTTAATTCCCTCATTTGTGAAATGAGAGGATTAGATCATATGGGTACACAGGTCCCTAATACCAGGGATCCTATCCCACCAAGTTTCAAATTCTTTCTACTATTAACAATATTTCAGGAACCCATTAAAAAGACAAGAAGCATTTGTATACTCCAAAATTTCTTGGTTTTTCCTTGAGTTGAAAGTTAACAAGAACTCCTAATTGTCTAGGTCTTTCCTTTTTTCCTGTTGTCTAAGTGAGGGGATTTACTGCAATGTAGAGGTAGGAGATCCTGGTTTCCATGCAACCTTGAAAAAAAAGCACAGTGAAAAAAAGAGATTTTTTTTAAAAAGGTATGAGGGATGAAGAAGACTCTTTCCCAAAATGAATACTCAAAAATCACTCAGTAGAAAGCAGAAAAGTTGTTTATTAAAACCTCTGAAGGATGAGCCGTCCCATCACAAGATAAGAAAGAGAAAGCTCATGGTAGGAGGGCTAAAGAAGTAGTAAAGATACATAGCTTTTATATAATAGATCACATCACAAGTAAGAAAGCATTGAGAAGGGGAGCAGGAGGCATCTAATTGGTTGTTGCTATTTGGGGAGATTGGAATGGAAGGTTTCTTTTTCCCTGAAATCATCTGATTTCTAGGAAACAAAAAATCAGGCCTTTAGGCTTAATCACGCAGATAGTGGTCAAGCTAATAGACTAAATATCCATAAATGTCAAATACTGATAAATATCATCAGCTCAGATTAAGTAAATATGTTTATAGCTGGCCAAGGCTCAAGTAAATATGGGCCTGCACATATTACACAGGTCACAAGGGAAACACAGAAATAATGAAAATAAAATATAGAAAAAGAATTCATACATTCCTGTAAGTTCTTCACCTTATCTCTCTATTCCACACAATTGGAAAGGATATATATGTTTAAAGCAGTTCTCTTCTCAGGGCAAAAAATTGAAAATTGAGGAGATGCCCATCAATTGGGGAATACCTGAATAAACTATGGTATGTGATTATGATGGAATATTATTGTTCTATGGGAAATGGTAAGCAGGAGGCTCTCAAAAAAATCTGGAAAGTCCTTCATGAGCTCAAAGTGATATATACTGTGTACAAAATAATAGCAATGTTGTGGGATGATCAGCTATGAATGACTGCTATCCTCAGTAATACAATGATCCACAACTACTTTAAAGGATTGATGATGAAAAATGCTATCCAAACCTAGAGAAAGAACTGAATATGTCTGAATACAGACTGAAACTTAATTTAAAAAAATTTTTTTTCTAGAGGATTTCTTTTTTTGGTGGGGGAGATCTATGTTTTCTTTTACAACATGACTTTTATGGCAATATTTTTCATAACTTTACACGTGTCCTTTTAATTCAAGGTAAAGGTGGGGAGAGACTCAAAGTTTACCAAAAAAAAATTAAAATTTGTTTTACATAATTGGGTAAAATAAAAATATTAAATGAAAAAAATGTTTAAATTAGGTTTTTATTTTAATCGAGAGTTCTAGGTCAAAATTAAACATAACCATAATCAAACAAAACCAGGTTTTGATGAAATTACAACTGGCCTTTCTCCTCCCCCTACCAATTTTTCACCTCGTACAAAACGTTAAAAAAAAAAATCTCCCATGGGCTTAAGGTGGGAATAAGTGAAAATTAAAACCACAGAAGCTAGGATTTTTGTTCAAGGTTTTTGGCCAGGTTCATTAGGACAATAATATACAGGAAATACTTTCATTCTCAGTGCCATTTGGTACTCCTTCTGCAAACAGGCCTATGATCAACCAAGCACTCTGCACTCACATTGTCTTTTTCACTCACATGTTGTCTGTCTCTTCTTACAATCACAAAGTGTTCTGAGTGTATCTATTAAGTTTTATTGTGTTTAAGAAGACAGTATTGATGATGAGAAGTGAGATGCACAAATCCAGTAGTAAGTGACTATTGCTATTGCTGTTTCCATCTTCCTCCCAAGGACTCCCTACTATTAGTCTGAGCTTAGTCACCCAGAATTATATATGAACTTATCCTCTCTTGGCAAATTGAAGGTAAGGGTCTCTAAGTCGTCACAAAATTTTCCTTTGATATCATTAGGATTTGGTCGGTGGATAAGCACTGATGTTGGTGATGTGGCCTTTCCCTGCAAGAGGCAATCACATTGTCAGGGGCCTGTTTGTTCTTTTTAGTAGGCATACAAGCTTGTTGACTAGATGAGTTTTGATTGCCAAACATATGTCAGCTTCATGGTTCTCCCCCTCACTGCAGTAACTCCAGAAAAATGTGCAGCCAGCTCTGACTTCAATAAGCTGGCCTTCATTTTCCAGCCTCAATTTCACTCAGGGTTTCTCTTTGGATGTGAGAACTGCTGAATTCTCTTACAATAAGAACTGTTCATCTTTCAGGTCTGCTGGATTTTGTGTTGTCCATGAGTATTCACACATTCCACGTACTGATGGTGAGTAAAATCACTTTTGCAGAATTTTTGTACATTTGTGTGTGTGTCTGTGTCTATGTGTGTGTACATTTCTATAGCAGGGTAGGATATCACTGGCTTTGATGAACATGCCAGGGTTGGGCAAATAGATAACATTAGGGCACCATTTCTAGCCTTTTCCTCACACCAGGACAGAAACACTATGGCCCTTAAATGGCAGTTTCATATACTCAGGGAGCTGAATCCCACGGCTGCTTGCCTGGGCTGAGTGTGTGTAAAGTGGTGTCTCTGGCTCCAATTACTTCTGCACCTACTGCATCATCACTTATCTGCTGCCACAGGACTTTGAGAAATGGTCACAGGGTCTGGGTGATGTCTTCAGACCCAGGCACAAGCTGGATTTCAGTGGGCCAGGGTTGCACAGAGTTGTCACAGTCCAGTGGCAGGACACAGTTAAGACACCTGGCCATGGCTCCAGGTGCAGTGGATGACCTTGACATCTTTGATAGCTAACCAAGTTCTAAGCACACCACAGCACCGGCTTCAGCTGCCTTTATGGCCACTGGAGCAGATTGTCCTCATCCATCCATCCCACCAGAGTAAGTCTCCACTTCTTGGGGGAGACATCTCCTAAGTCACCAACGAGTTTCAGATCCTTTGCTTACCCTGAACCTGATTTAGCCTGTCCCCCAAAAGGGCTTCCTGGGGTGTGGCCACTGTCTGCTCCGGCCTCGTGGAGTCACAGATGAGAGACAGGTGGAGGTCCCAGTCTTACAGCCCCAAATACCCAACAATTCTGATCCAATCTCCTTAAATCTTTGTTAGAGTTCCTTATCACACGGCTCTGATGCCCAATTTTGGGTGCATTTGGCCTTAAGGTCTGGCCTGCTTGTAGAAGATCGCACCGCAATTTTCCGAGAGCCAGTTCCTCAGAGAACAGGGTTCCCTACTTTCCGTTACTCTGGAGCTGCAGTTTTATCAGGATGCTCTTTCTGCTCGGAAGGAGAACGGGCTGAGTCTTGGAGGACAGCAGGGGGGAGGAGGCGCTGGGGGAGGAGCGATGAGCAGCCCGGAGGGGGGTGGCCCAGGTGGAGCGTGAGCACGGGGCGGAGCTTAGAGGAATGGGCGGAGTTTAGGTCGGAAGACACCATTGAGTGGCGGGGGCCGACTTTAGGGAGCAGAAGCAGTGACAGTCCTTAAGTCCCTGCCTGGGTGACTGAGGGAAAAGAGGCTCAAGCAACCCAGGGGCTTCAGCGGTTGGGCAGGGAGACATCCACCCCCTCCCAGCGGTCCGGAAGCAGGAAGTCTCTGAGCTGAGATCGCCCTGCCTTGCCTGGAGCTGAGATCCCTCTGCCTTCTGGAAGCAGAACCGTGCTTGCAGGTCCCAGGTGGGTCTGAGCCAGAGCTGTAAGGCTTCTTTACTTTCTGGTTTCCGCTGGTTGCCCTTGCCATTGGATCTCATTCTCTTCTCACATCAGTAGTGTTCTCAAGGTCTGCCAGGACTCTGCCTCCCTCCCAAGCCTGTCTACTCAATGAGCTCTGACTCCCAAAGTCTACCCACTCCTCCTGGCTCACCCTTTCCGTATTGACCATTGGATCAAACTTTCCCAGACTTCAGACTTTCCCCATAGAAATCCAGAAGTCCTGAATTCAGCCCTTCCCAGGTATCCCATCTCATGGTCAGTGATTCAGGTGTCCTACCTTCAGACCCAGTTGCCTTGAAGGATCCTGCCTTCCTATCCCCAGACCCCCACCTTGGACAGTTACCAAAGTTCTTTCCTGCTCCCCTTTATCTGAACCCCCTGATAGGGCTGATACCCTATCAGATCCCAGACATGTGGCTCTCTGTCTTCACTTTCCCTTTAGGGACTCCAAGCCTAAGTTCTACTAGAGAGCTCCTAGTTACATCTCAAGACATAGGCTTCCTGCTTTCCCAGGTCCAGCTGTCCACTGTCCCTAACCTCCCTGCCATGGCTTATATTGGCCAGTGTTGCCTCCCAGGACCTAGCCCTGCTTCCCCTCACTTTCTTTCAGAATCCTCAGAGTTGTGACTCAAGCCAAGCCCCAGGCTGGATTTTGTCTTCCAGGTTCCTGCTTCCCCTGCATTCCCTGAGGTCTCCATTCCAGAGCCCTTCCCATCCTCAGCCTACCCTAGCTTCCCTCCCTCCTACATGAAGCAGTATGAGGACAGGGGAAACAGGGAGGGCAGAGGACCAGGTGGAGGGAGAGCTCTGGCTCAGGAGCTATCGAGGCTCTGGCTTGTCTCCTGTTTTTTCCTCATTTCCCAGCCGGACCCTTCCAGCTCTGTAGGGTGGAACCTCTCCCCTGAGAGCAGGGCCATGGCTTTGTAATTCTGGGGGGACTTCACCCTCTGTGAATTCCACACATCCAACCTCCTGCCCAGAGAAAGAGCAGAAAGCCTTCTGCCCCTCTGGAATCCTTGTCCCTCTCTAGTTCGGTCTTCTGAGGATCAAGACCTGACCCAAGTAGGTATTGGGCAAAATCTGGATACCCAAGTGGGAGGAAAATTAGAATAGTTTTATTGTGATTCCCCAGAATATGAGCACAAAGGAAGTCAGTCTGGGACTAAGATTATGGGAAGGGGAAGTTGAGCTTTTCTAAGCAGAGGTAAGGAAGGGAGGGCTTCTCCTGGGGGCTCCAGGCTATCTCTTGGTTTTTCCAGAAGCTGAGAATTAAAACCTGCCTTCGTGAGCTTTGACCTCTGTTAGTAAGAGCTATGGCTGTTACATTTATGGAGCTATAAAGGGTCGAGGCAGCAGGACCCTGAGACAAAGACCAGGGACCAGATGGAGGAACTTGACAAAATGGTTGCTTTACTACCTCCACAGGGAGCCTGGAGCCAGAGGAATGGGCCCTGGGAATCTCAGACCTCCTCCTCAGGTGAGTGCAGTCCATCCTCAGACCTAACCAACATTGGCAGTCATTGCCATTTCCCTAGACATGCAGGACGGGCTGTGGAGCTGGCAGGGCCTGATGTGTGGGTCATTTCTGTACAAAAACAGGCATTATGGGTAACAGTAGTAACAACTCTACCCTGCCCTTTTTCTGCGTTTTCAATGATTCAATGGGCCCTTGGTATCTTGAGCATGGAAACACACACTACATACTTGCCCTATTTGTTTTACAGACCTCCTCATCACCACTAACCAATAAAGTCCACCACTTCATCATGAATCTCTATTCCATAGGGACCAGGTCTGCTCTCTTTGGGCCTGCCTAGCATCCCTCTCCCCATAAAGTCTCTCTCTCCTCTTGGTCTCCTGTGGTCAAGCTTCCCTGAAGCTCCTGGACAACCCTTCACACACAGTTTTGTCTGGACAGGGAAGGCTTTCCCAGTTCTAGTGCTGTGCAGTGTGGTCTTTAGAGCAGAAACTGTCCTTCTGGGGCTGCTCAGGTCCTTCTGCCTCGGGTCACCCAAGCCTTCCCAGGCCTTCCTGAATCCCTCCCCTTGACCATTCCTTGGGCCCAGCCAATAAGCATTGAGAAAGGCCCTAGGTACAAGCCCCAGAGTTGTAGTACAAAAAGCTCTGAACTATCCTGCTGTTCTCCTGCTTCTAAGACCTTTCCTGGCACAGGGACTGATCTCTATTGTCTAAAGGAGGCCCCAGGATTCGCATCCTTGCTTTTGTTGTTCCTGGCCCCCAAGTTACTGTACAAACTGGCCTGGAAGGATATAATGGCTGGAATTTACTCAAGCCAATGCTCCCTTTAAATGTTCAGCAAAAAGTAGACACTCCTTGGTCATTCCACAAGTAAAAACAGCTTTACTTAAAATAAAAAGGGCATTCAGTAAGGATACTAGAGTCCTTTAGCTTGAGTCAACAAAGGCTTCTCTTGATTCCATGTAGGAGCTCAATTGGTCAACAGAGCAGGGTGTAGCAATGTGCCATCTTTGGAAATCTGTCATATCTAAAGGGCCCTGATTTCACATGAGTAGATCTTTAACCCCTAAGATTTCCAGGAAACCACTTTAATTTGTCCAGAGGTCCTCAGAATACAGCTTGAAGGGAGGCACCTAGAGCCTTTGCCCATTATGGAAGTCTGGTCCTAGGGCAGCTTTGTTACCTATCAGGTAAAAAAATAAAACTGACCTCACCATGTGGCAGGAGGATAGAACTCTAGGAGATGGTGCACTTTTACCAAGGCTGAGAAGCTCAACGGGAAGGGTGCAACCTTTGACAATCATTAGCTGAGTAGTTAACTTGAATTGAAGACTGGCTGAAGGAAGAAAACTACCATTTATTATGAAGAACCTACTAAGTTCTTGTTGGTCGTTATGCTAAATGAGTTCAATGGAGTAGTATTCATTACATTTATAGAATTAACTTATTCATCAGTTCCCCATTTATAAGTAATCCCTCAGATTGTCTTTGTCACCTTGGAAAGAACTATATACATGTGATATGTGTGTGTGTGTGTGTGTGTATATATACACATCTTTTGAATTTGTTTTGCTTAGGACTGATCCCTCCCTTAATTTATCCTCTCACCAATTCCCCCTCCCTTTTCCTTCCTTTTCACTGGTAAGTAAAATGCATTTTTCCAACCAGTTCTGTGTTGTGTATATTCTTCCTTCCTTTAACTAGATAGCAGAGGCTCAGACATGAAATGTGTTCACCCATTCCCTCCTCATATTATGAATAAACAAGAATGGTTTAAGCTCTTTAGCTGTGGTTATTTTTTTTTTAATTCCTTTCTCTTGCATTTTTACTATTGCTAGCATTTCCACAAGAGTGAAAGAATAATCATCCTTGCTTCACTCCTGCATTTATTGGAAAAGATTCTAATATTACCCCAGTTCATGTGATGCTCTTGGTTTCAGATGTTCTGTAACCAAAACATTCTATTTATTGAAATGACTGTGGTTTTGATATTTTGGTTTAGAAAGTGATTATGTTTATTGTTTTCCAAATGTTCAACTACTCTTGCATCCCTGATAAAAATTCTACTTGATCATAATGGATGATTTCTTGAATAATTAACTATAGCCATTTTGATAGGACTTTGTTTAAAACTGGAGGGAGGAGACAATGTTCATTCATTGGCTTGTACAGTTTACTTACTCTGTTCAGACTTTCCTTGGACTCAGCATTAGGTCTATGTTTTTCTTATAAAAGGATTCTGGTAGGATATTTTCTTATTTGGGGGAATTAGTGATGAAATATGATATGGATTTGAAAGAATTTCTCTGTCTTCTGAAATATTTCATGTTTTTAGAGGTATTCTTTTTTTTAGCTTACTTTTCTCATTTTCTTATCCTTTTTATTTTTTCTAGTTTTATTATTTTTTACCCTTGTCATTTGGTATTTTCTTGCCTGGATTTTCACCTCTCATTTAATCAGATTAGCCAAAGGTTTTCTCAACTTTATTAGTCATTTCAAAAAAGTCAGTTTTAATTTTATTTCTCCTTTTAATTTTTTATTTCCAATTAATCTATTTCCCTTCTGATTTTAATGTCTTGTCATTTGAACTTAATTTAGGTTTGGTCATTTATTTTTTTCTTTTTTTTAGAATGCATATTTAATGTTCTCTTTTTCTATATTCTTTTTTTTTTTTTCCTGAGGCAATGGGGATTACTTGCCTAGGGTTACATAGCTAGAAAGTGTCTGAGATCAGATTTGAACTCAGGTCCTCATGATTTCAGGTCTGGTGCTTAATCCACTGTCCCACTTAGCTGCCCCTTTCTATATTCTTAATATGATTGTAAAGTTATATTTTTCCCTGAGGACTGCTTTAGCTGAGCCACAGAAATTTTGGGATATCATTTAATCATTCTCATTTTCTTTTGCAAAGTTATCATTTCTGAGATTTGCCCTCTGACTCAGTCATTATTTACTATGTCACTATTAAATCTCCATTTGGGTTTGTATCTTTTGTTGGCGATCCCTGAACCAATTTCTATTCTTATTTCATTAGGAAATGAAAGGATTTATTGATTAGTTCTGCCTTTTTCACATTTGTGTCCAATATCTCTATATCCCAATGGTTGATTTTTGTAGAAGTTTCATGTTTTACAAAGAAATCTGTATATTTCTCTGTTGTCCCATTTAGATGATGCCATAAGTCTTTTACCTTCAGTTTCTCTAGTTATTTGTTCATCTGTCCTACTTTCATCGCATTCATTCTTCATCCGTCTTTTTCCTTTTGGTTCTCTTGTAGATTCCCCTTCCTCTCTTGCCCCTCAACTGGTCCTGTTCATTAGTTGTTGTTTTTTTTTTTTTTTAATTTCATGCATTAGGATTTTTTTCTCTCTCATTTTCCATCTTTTCCTTTTTATTTTGTCCCTTTCCTAGATTCTCATTTTCTGATTCATATCCCCACTATTCATCTGGTCTTTCTCTTTTCCCTGTACATTTCATATAGTCAAAGCCTCCAAGTTATCTATTCTAAGTTCTGCTCTATAGGTGCTTTCTGCCATTGCTTGGAAGACAACCCCCCAGATTACTTTTTTTTCATTGTTCCTTATTTTCAGAATACCGTATATCACAGAGAACAGTGCTCCATAGTAGAGAAAATCACCTCCTGATGTTGAAGGATAAGACACCCTGACAACATTTGGGGTCCCCAGGTTGGTGTTGCAGGTAAGATAAAGGAATTTGCAGACTCAGTCTCTAAGTTAAATGGCAAAGGGTTTATTGATGCTGAGAACGGCGGGTTAGATTTCAGATTGAAATAGCAGAGAGTTAAGGGACAGAGAACAGTTTTATCCAGCCTCTATCATTAGTATGTAAATTCTGTGACCTAAGAGTAAGGCTAGGGAGTAATCTCTGGATTAGTAGAAAAGTGGTCTCCCGAAATTTGATTATCTCTGACCAGATCATCAATCAGCAATGGACTGAGGAGTGGCCCTGAAACTTGGTTTCCATTCACAAGATGTCAGCAAAGAACTGAGAAATAGTCTATTCAGAATCAGACAGATTGGGCAAGAGAGTATCCTGAGGCAGACTCCAAAACCAAAAGATTTAGGATTTCCTGACTTATGGTTAGAACAGAAGCCCCCCTAAAATCAGGGGACAACAAAATCATATTACATCACTGATATTTATCCTCTCTTGTTGTCCTTTTATTTTTCTTCCACATTCTTCTAGAAATCCCACCCCTGTGTCCATGTTCTCCTACTCCTCCAAGTGCTAGTATCCCTCCATCCCCACTCCCTGCCAAGTAACAATTGCCCCAACTCCAAGACAAGTAGATTTTTCAGGCATTAAACTCCCAAGGCTCAGGGAAAGGTCCTTTATCTTCTATAAAAATATTCATCAGTGAAACCCCCTCCTAGCTCCAAAGTCAGGATTCCTTACTTTCTCCATTTTTTTCAGTTTTTTTCCCTGCTCCTCACCTACTCCCCTATATGCTCTTCTCTCTCTGAGACCATGGAGATCATCTCAATCCTCATTTTCCTTGACCTTTCATCTTTGACACTATTGATGACTCCTTTATGATACTCTCTTCTCAAAGTTTTAGGACATGACTCTCTCCTGGCTTTCCTCTTACTTATCTGATTATTTTTTTCTCTATCTTCATTCCTGGCCTCCTCTTTACTATGGAATATTCACTTTTTTGTCCCTTATTCTTAAGCCCACATCTGCAAGATAGGTCAACCTGGGCTACATTCTCAGTTCCAATGCTCTCTGGAACCCATTCTGTCATTCCTTCCCCTTATCTATTTGGTTTCCATTAGCCTTGTGTTTCCACGAAGTCAGTCATTTCCCTTGTATTCAAAGATCTTTCTCTTCATGACTTGTAGGACTTCTTGGTTCTAGATTGAATTATTAAAGGGGACTATTACTAGTATTATAAGTTGCAGCCATGGCTTTTTCCTTTTTTACTCTGTTGGTAATCTATGAATTCTCTCCATTAGAATTGCATTTTTTCTATTCAGAGGTTCTGGCCAGTTCTCTTTGATTATTTTCTTCATGATTGTGTCCATATTTTCCCCAAATTGTGTCCTTCTGGGAGAACTGATCCTTAGATTGTCTGTGTGCATGCTGACTTTGAATTCTGTACACTTCCCTTCAGCAAGGGGCAGATTTTCTTGGAATGTTCTTATTGTTTCCTTCCCTTATTCTAGATTTCCTTCCACTTTTGTGTATTTGAATTCCTTGTATATTTTGTTTTTTGTTTTCTTTGGGGAGACTTGCCATGGCAGATTGTAGATTTTCTATTCCCTTAGCCTGGAAGTTGATCAAAAAAAAGAATACAAGATTGAAAAGGGTTCTGGGTAGGAAGAAGACATTCAGGGACTGGAGAAGTCAGTCAGAAAATCCCCAAAGACGTAGATCTGGGTGAGAAATGAGGAGATATATGAGATGAGCTGACTCAACTCTGCTTTTCTTGGTTGGAAACAGTCTTCATTCAGTGCGGTGATGATTTTTCATGTTTTCATGAGATAAAACTTTACTCCAGCTTCTCAAGAAACAAAATATATCATTAATTTTTTTTCTCTTTTAAATGATTATGTGAAATAATTCCCACTCAGAATATGCTATACTTGCCTGCTTCTTACAGACTCATTGGAGCATTTTCTTGAGCACATATGCCTTATATCAGTCCTGCTGAAGAAGAGATTTCCCATCACCCTTTCATTCTCTTCCACAGCTCCATCCATCTCACACATAAACCAGAAACTTTCTTCCTGCTTCTGCATGGAGAAGCATTCCATACTAAGTCTTCTCAGCTTTATTCCACCTGAATCATATAAAATGTTTTTCTCAAAATTCACTAAGATTTTTAATAACTATGGTTTCAAGAGTTTCTGACCCTCATAAAAGGGATGAACTTTGGCTACATACCTTTTCTGTGTTTCTGTTTCCTTCTATAAGTTGATGAGGGTTAATGGACTCTTTACTTCTGAAGGGTCTTTCAGCTCCACATCTTCTGACTTTTAATGGTTTAGGAGGTGCTGATGTTCAAGGATGTGGCTGTGGACTTCACCCAGGAGGAGTGGGGACTCTTGGACCCTCCTCAGAAGGAGTTGTACAAGGAGGTCATGTTGGAGAATGCCTGGAACCTACTCTCCCTATGTAAGGACACTTCCCTGATAACTGAATCTGCAATCAAAGTGCATATCTTTACTCCCTAATGTGCATGGATTGAAGGTTTGATCAATTATCAGAAAGGGAAAAGGATTGGTCTCCTGTGTTCAAGAGACAGGGTCTTCCTGCAAGCTGATATTTCTGTAAGATGGCTTTGCATTATATGATAGGAAACTGAAGGTGTCCTTTATGGTTCCTGAAGCTGTCTTTTACCAATTCTAGGTAGATTCAAGTGAAAAATCAAATCAGTGAGAAAGCATCTCAGACATGGAACTAATCTCAGAAATTATTTAATTGAACCTCTACTTGAACATGAATTTTGTCTGCCAATTGCTTGGGCAGCTTTTCCTTGCCACCCCTTCCTCTTTGGGATGGGCCTAGCTAGATTTGAAATATTCTTATGTAGCTCAAACCACCTGTTTGTCCCTAGTATAGGAAACTTGTCCTTAATTTTCCTTTCTCTTGTCCCCAAATTTCAGCACAGGTGATGGGGAAGGAATGGAAAGGAATAAAATTTTATGTTTTATTTTCTGGGTGCTGTGTCATGTGTTTCTTTGCATTATATAAATAGCAACATTGTTTTAAGAATGACTTTGAGCAAATAAGTTATTCTGACTAATATACATATCGAAAATAATTACATGAGACAAATGAACTATCTGCAACCAGAGGAAGAACTAATAATGTATATAAGTATGTTGAGAACAATGTATAGAGTAGTATACCTGTTTCTGTGTAATAGTATCCATCTTGGGTGGGGACAAGCAAAGTGAAGGAAAAAATATATTTGATAATTTTGTTATCTATTTGAAAGGAATAGTTAAATATTCTAAGTTGTACATTGTGGATTTATAGTTTCATGAACAATCAGCTTTTTTATTGTACTATATAGAAATGGCTGTTTTAGTCCATAAATTAAAAATAAAATAAATATTATGTCATTTGATATCTCAATAACCTTCTAAGTTAGGTGATACTATGCTCCCCATTTGAGAGTTGAAAAAACTTAGGCAAACAGACTTCAAGTACTTTTTAAAAAACTTTTATTGGGGGGCGGAGCCAAGATGGCGGAGAAGACACACGCGACTTTCTAAGCTCTTCTCTTACCCTCTTTATCAATATTATATCGAGCCTCAAAAATAGTCTTGACTGCTACAATTCGTAAAGATAAGAAGTAGAACAACTCACCGGCCGAAGAAAATCTGCAGTCTCGCCAAAAAAAAGGTTGGTTACGGGGCCAGGGGGGAGATCAGTGCAAACGGGGAGAGAAATTAGGTTCCGAGGAGAGTCTCAAAACGAAAGTGAAAGCACAGATCTCAGCACAAACGGGCATTTAGGGTTAGAGTCGGTAGCCTCCAATCTGCGCAGTGGGGAGCTCGGCTTGGGGCCATAGAGCTTTTCTAGGGCCGATTTGCATTGGGCAGAGACACTGGGGCAGAGTTCAGGGTGGTCTGCCGTCTGGGGTCAGCTGCTAATACTCACAGTCCCACCAGAGGCTCCGGCCTGGGGCAGTGACACTTTCACCCCTTAGTCTCTAGCCGAGGGCAATCGCTAATCCACTCAGCCCTACTAAGCAGTTTGATAGCTCGGCCAGTGCTGAATCCACTTCCTGTTGGGGAAGGGAAAACTCACCAGCAATCTCCCCATACTCTCTGAGCCGAAACCAATTTACATCTCCCTGCTCTGCGAGAGGAAGCTGGTAACCCCCTTGCCTAGGAGACCTACCCTAAAGGCTTTAGAAACATGAATAAAAAGATGAAAAGAACGATGAGACAGCTTCTATGCAGAAAAAAGAGCAGGTCAGCAAACCTGAAGAGACCTCAAACAGCAAAAAATGCATCAGACTGTCCTCCTTTACATGATGCTCTCATAGAAGAGACCATTAAAAGTCTCAAAAGAGAGTTAGAAGATAAATGGGGAAAGGAAAGAGAAGCCTTACAAGAGAGCAACAACTTCCCTTGAAATACGAATTGAAAAAGTAAAAATCTCATGGAAAGTAAGAATGTGAATTGAAAAATAAAGAATTCACTAGAAAGTAGGATCTGTGAATTGAAATGACAAAGAACACTTCAAGAAAGTAGGATCTGTGAATTGAAAAGAAAATAATTCACTAAAAAAAAAAATTAGTGAAAATGGAAAAAAATTCCACAGACCAAAACAATACATTTAAAACCTAATTGACATATACAGAAAGAAGTAAAAAGCTAATGAAGAAAATAATTCTTTAAAAATTAGAACTGAACAATAGAAACTAATGATCTCATTGAGACAGCAAGAATCAGTCAAGCAAAAACCAAAAAAATGACAAACTGGAAAAAACATGAATTATCTACTTGCAAAAACGACAGACTTGGAAAATAGATCTAGGAGAGATAATCTGAGGATTATTGGACTTTCTGAAAACTATGATGAAAAAAAGAGCCTAGATACTATTTTACAAGAAATCATCAAAGAGAACTGCCCAGATGTAATAGAATCAGAAGGTAAAATAGGCATTGAAAGAATTCATCGAACACCTTCTGAAAGAGACCCTAAAATAAAAACCCCAAGGAATATTGTGGGAAAAATTTCAGAACTATCAGATTAAGGAAAAAATTTTACAAGCAGCAAAAAAAACCATTTAAATACTGAGGTGCCACAATAAGGATCACCCAAGATCTGGCTGCCTCTACATTAAAGGAAAGAAGGGCCTGAATATGATATTCGAAAGGCACAAGAACTTGGGATGCAGCTAAGAATCAAACTACTCCAGACTAAGTGAGCATTTTCTTCCAGGGAAGAAGATGGAATTTAATGAAACAAATGAATTCCATTTGTTTCTGAAGAAAAACCAGAACTAAACAAAAATTTGATCTCCAACCATAGAACTCAAGAGATGCAGAAAAGGTAAAAATAACTCTTGAGAATTGTATTTCTAGTTGTGGATATACAAAAAGAATACATGTATAATTTGATTGTATTGATATAACATAAAAAAGGGAAGTAGATATGGAAAAGGGATGATGGCAGAAACTAAGGTGGGAAGGAGGGATAAAAAGAGGGAAACCACATCCCACAAAGAGGCAAATGGAAACTTATCATATCTGAGGGAATTTAGAGAGGGGAGAACATTGTGTGAATCTTACTCTCATCAGAGTTGGCTCTAAAGAAAAATAATATGACATTTGTTTTAGAGAAAATTCCTCGCCCTCATTAAAAACGGGAGAGAGGAAAAGGGAAAAGAAAAAGAGTAATAAGGGAAGGAAGGGAAAAAAAAGACCTACAAAGGGGAGGGATTATAAAGAGGGTAAAGCATCAGTTACAAGAGGGGTACATAAGTTTAAAGGGGGAAAGAGGGTTGGGGAGGTAAGAATAAGAAAGCACAATCTGGGGTTATTAGGATGGTAGGAAATACAGATTTAGTAATCTCTAACCGTAAATGTGAATGGGATGAATTCTCGAAAGAGGAGGCAGATAGCAGACTGGATCAAAAGTCAGAACCCTACAATATGTTGTTTACAAGAAACACATTTAAAGCAGGAGATACTTATAGAGTGAAAGGTAAAAGGCTGGAGCAAAATCTATTATGCTTCAGGTGAAGTCAAAAACAGGGTAAGCCATCCTTATCTCAGATCAAGCAAAAGTAAAAACTGATCTAATTAAAAGAGATAAGGAAGGAAACTAATCCGCTAAAGGGTAGCATAAACAACGAAGCAATATCAATATTAAAATATATGACCAAGTGGTATGGCATCCAACTTCCTAAAGGAGAAGTTAAGAGAGTTGCAAGAAGAAATAGACAACAAAACTGTAATAGTAGGAGATCTCAACCTTGCAATCTCAGAATTAGACAACTCAAACCACAAAACAAATAAGAAAGAAATTAAAGAAGTAAATAGAATATTAGAAAAATTAGGTATGTTGGATCTTTGGAGAAAATTGAATGGAGATAGAAAGGAATATACTTTCTTCTCAGCAGTTCATGGAACCTATTCAAAAATTGACCATATATTAGGACATAAAGACCTCAAAATTAAATGCAAGAAAGCAGAAATAGTAAATGCTTTCTTTTCAGATCATGATGCAATAAAAAACTACATTCAACAAAAAATTAGGGGAAATAGACCAAAAAGTAATTGAAACTAAACAACTCTCATCTTAAAGAATGATTGGGTGAAAGCAGCAAATTATAGCTACAATTAATAATTTCACTCAAGATAATGACAATGATGAGACATCATACCAAAATTTAGTGGATGCAGCCAAAGGATAATAAGGGGAATTTTATATCCTTAGAAGGCTTACTTGAATAAAACAGAGAAAGAAAAGATTAATGAAATTGGGCTTGCAAACTAAAAAACTAAAAAGACCAAATTAAAAACCCCCAATCAAATACTAAATTGGAAATTCTAAAATTAAAAGGAGAAATTAAAAATATTGAAAGTAAAAAACTATTGAACTAATTAATAAAACTAAGAGTTGGTTCATAGAAAAAGCCAATAAAATAGATAAGCCTTTGGTAAATCTGATTAGAAAAAGGAGGGAGGAAAATGAAATTAGTAGTTTTAAAAATGAAAAGGGAGAACTTTCCACCAATGAAGAGGAAATTAGAGAAATAATAAGGAGTTATTTTGCTCAACTTTATGCCAATAAATTTGATAACCTAAGTGAAATGGATGACTACCTCCAAAAATATAGACTTCCAGATTAACAGAGGAGGAAGTAAATTGTTGAATAAGTCCCATTTCAGAAAAGAAATAGAACAGGCAATTAAACAACTCCCTAAGAAAAAATCACCAGGACCAGATGGATTTACATGTGAATTTTACTAAACATTTAAAGAACAATTGACCCCAAATGCTATATAAATTATTTGATAAAATAGGGAATGAAGGAGTCCTACCAAATTCCTTCTATGACACAGACATGGTACTGATACCTAAACCAGGTAGGCTGAAAACAGAGAAAGAAAATTATAGACCAATCTCCCTAATGATATTGATGCTAAAAATCTTAAATAAGATATTAGCAAAAAGACTACAGAAAATCATCTCCAAGATAATACACTATGATCAAGTAGGATTTATACCAGGAATGCAGGGCTGGTTCAATATTAGGAAAACTATCAATATAATTGGCCATGTTAATAACCAAATTAACAAAAACCATATGATCATCTCAATAGATGCAGAAAAAGCATTTGATAAAATCCAACATCCATTCCTATTAAAAACACTTGAGAGTATAGGAATAAATGGACTTTTCCTTAAAATAATCAGCAGCATCTATTTAAAATCATCAGTAAGCATCATATGTAATGGAGACAAACTGCAACCATTCCCAATAAGATCTGGAGTGAAACAAGGTTGCCCACATCACCGTTACTATTTAATATTGTATTAGAAACGCTAGCTATAGCAATAAGAGCTGAGACAGAGATTAAAGGAATAAGAATAGGCAATGAGGAAGCCAAATTGTCACTCTTTGCCGATGACATGATGGTATACTTAGAGAACCCCAGAGATTCTGCTAAAAATTATTAGAAATAATCCACAACTTTTAGCAAAGTTGTTGGTTATAAAATAAAAGCCACATAAGTCATCAGCATTCTTATATATCACTAACAAAATCCAACAGTCAGAGTTACAAAGAGAAATTCCATTTAAAGTAACTACTGATAATATAAAATATTTAGGAATCTATCTGCCAAGGGAAAATCAGAAACTTTATGAGCAAAATTACAGACCACTTTTCACACAAATTAAGTCTGATCTAAACCAATTGAAAATATTAAATGCTCTTGATAGGGCGAGCAAATATAATAAAGATGACAATATTACCTAAACTAATCTATTTATTTAGCGCTATACCAATCAGACTACCAAAAACTATTTTAATGACCTAGAAAAATAACAACAAAGTTCATATGGAAAAACAAAGGTCAAGAATTTCAAGGAATTAATGAAAAAAAATCAAATGAAGGTGGCTTAGCTGTACCAGATCTAAAATTATATTATAGAGCAGCAGTTACCAAAACTATTTGGTATTGGCTAAGGAATAGATTAGTTGATCAGTGGAATAGATTAGGTTCAAGGGATAAAACAGTCAACAAATATAGCAACCTAGTCTTTGACAAACCCAAAGATCCCAGCTTTGGGATAAGAACTTACTGTTTGATAAAAATTGCTGGAAAATTGGAAACTAATATGCCAGAAACTAGGCATTGATCCATACTTAACACGTACACCAAGATAAGGTCAAAATGGGTTCATGACCTAGGCATAAAGAATGAAATTATTAATAAATTAGAGGAACACAGGATAGTTTACCTCTCAGACCTGTGGAAGGGGAGGTCTTTATGACCAAAGCAGAACTAGAGATCATCACTGATCACAAAATAGAAAATTTCGATTATACCAAACTGAAAAGTTTTTGTACAAACAAAACTAATGCAGACAAGATTAGAAGGAAGCAATAAACTGGGAAAAATATTTTTACAGTCAAAGGTTCTGATAAAGGCCTCATTTCCAAAATATATAGAGAATTAACTCTAATTTATAAAAATCAAGCCATTCTCCAATTGAAAAATGGTCAAAGGATATGAACAGACAATTCTCAGATGAAGAAATTGAAACTATTTCTAGTCATATGAAAAGATGCTCCAAGTCATTATTAATCAGAGAAATGCAAATTAAGACAACTCTAAGATATCCACTACACACCTGTCAGATTGGCTAAGATGACAGGAAAAAATTAATGATGATTGTTGGAGGGGATGCGGGAAAACTGGGACATTGATGCATTGTTGGTGGAGTTGTGAACGAATCCAACCATTTTGGAGAGTAGTTTGAACTATGCTCAAAAAGTTATCAAACTGTGCATACCCTTTGATCCAGCAGTGTTACTACTGGGATTATATCCCAAAGAGATTATAAAGAAGGGAAAGGGACCTGTATGTGCATGAATGTTTGTGGCAGCCCTTTTGTAGTGGCTAAAAACTGAAACTGAATGGATGTCCATCAGTTGGAGAATGGCTGAATAAATTGTGGTATATGAATATTATGGAATATTACTGTTCTGTAAGAAATGACCAACAGGATGATTTCAGAAAGGCCTGAGAGACTTACATGAACTGATGCTGAGTGAAATGAGCAGGACCAGGAGATCATTATATACTTCAACAACAATACTATATGATGACCAGTTCTGATGGACCAAGCCATCCTCAGCAACGAGATCAACCAAATCATTTCCAATGGAGCAGTAATGAACTGAACTAGCTATGCCCAGAAAAAGAACTCTGGGAGATGACTAAAACCATTACATTGAATTCCCAATCCCTATATTTATGCACACCTGCATTTTTGATTTCCTTCACAAGCTAATTGTACAATATTTCAGAGTCTGATTCTTTTGTACAGCAAAATAACGTTTTGGTCAAGTATATTTATTGTGTATCTAATTTATATTTTAATATATTTAACATCTACTGGTCATCCTGCCATCTAGGGGAGGGGGTGGAGGGGTAAGAGGTAAAAAATTGGAACAAGAGGTTTGGCAATTGTTAATGCTGTAAAGTTACCCATGCATATATCTTGTAAATAAAAGGCTATTAAATAAAAACCAAAAAAAAAAAAACTTTTTATTTTCAAAACATATGTAGAGTTTTCAACATTCACCCTCGCAAAACCTTGTGTTCCAAATTTTTTTCTCCTCCCTTCCTCCCACCCTTCCACCTAGACAGCAATTAATTCAATATGTGTTAAACATGTACAATTCTTCTATACATATTTCCACATTTATCATGCTACACAAGAAAAATCAAATCAAAAAAGAATAAAATGAGAAAGAAAATAAAATGCAAGCAAACAACACAAAAATAAGTGAAACTTACTATGTTATGATCCACACTTAGTCCCCATGATCCTCCTTGTGGGTGCAGATGGCTCTCTCCATCACAAAACCATCGGAACTGGCCTGAATCACCTCACTATTGAAAAGTGTCATGTCCATCAGAATTGATCATTGAATAGTCTTGTTGTTTTGTACAATGTTCTCTTGATTCTATTCTTTTCACTTAGTATCACTATGGAAAAGTGTCATGTCCATCAGAATTAATCATTGAATAGTCTTGTTGTTTTGTACAATGTTCTCTTGATTCTACTCTTTTCACTTAGTATCAGTTCATGTAAGACTTTAATTACTTAAGGGGCATACAGCTAGTGACATTCTGAGACTCAGTTTAAACTCAGGCCCTTCAGGCTCTATACCCAGGTCTCTTTCCATTGCACTACCAACTCCATTTAATATCTAGATAATGGAAACTATGGAATGAGTCTATCCTTCTATGAAGAAGGTGTGCTGAAACCAAGATCCCTGTTAACTAGGCTGCAGACAGCTCTGGCCCAATAACACTTTTTATCCAGTTGTAGGGTTGGAAGCTTCTTCAAGAGTGGAACATAAAAGAATGGGAGGTGGGGATTGTGGCAGAACATTTGGCTCTTTCTCAGAACATTTTGTATAGCAGGACAATGTGGCACATTCTTTTTGGAATTACTTACTTTACAAGCACTAATGGGTTACCATAGACTCCTGTATTTGAACATAATGTTTGAATCTCAAAATGGAGCAATTCTGCATCCTTACCCTTTTCATAAAAAGAATGAAATTACAAATCTCTCTCCATCTTCATTTCTAACTGATATCTCTGCTCAGGCCTTCCAGTTCCCAGAGAAGAGGTGATCTCTTATTTTGAGCAAAGGGAAGCACTATGGATGCTGGACCAAGCAGGCCTAAGGAGTTGCCTTCCAGGTGAGTGAAATGAAAGCTGTGGTTACAAGAGGTTTCTTGGTGTTGTCATGAGGTAAGTGCTAGAGCTAGGAAAGAAAGACCTGCCTTAGAATTCTTTTTCAGATATTTTTTAGTAGTGGCTTCCTGGACTAGTCACTCAATTCACTCAATCTCAATTTCCCCAATTTTAATATGAGGGGATTGGACTCCATGGTCCTTTAATTCCCTTGCAGTGATCATCTATAAGATCATTGTTTGGGATTTGGGACTAGGAAATTCTCTTGAAAGTGCCAAAAGGTATTAAATTATCCAAAATTCTTCTTTCTCAAAACTTATTCAAGTTAACAAACATCTCAAGTGTGTACTATAAGCCAGGCCCTCTGATAAGCACCAGGACTTATAAGAGATATTTCTTGCTCTCCTAGAGCTCATAGATTGGTGGGGCAGACAACATATCCACAGTTATATAAAAATCCACTTTGGACTGGATAAAATGGCACTAAATTTAGTGCCTCACCAAGTCACTAATTAATGAGGGTAGTAAATGTTCTAAGAAGGAGAGCATTTACTACCCTCATTAATTAAGAAGGAGAGCAGAATTGGGGAGGAAATAGTAAAAATTAAATAAAAGTAACAGTCAACTTTTATACAGTACCTGTCATATGTCCTGCACTGTATAAATATTGTTTTAATTTATCTCAAGGGAACCCCTAGAAATTAAGTGTTCTTATTAAGCCCATTTTACAAATAGAGAAACTGAGGCAAACAGAGATCCTGTGACTTGACTAGCAAGTTTCTCAGCTGGGATAAAAACTCTGCTCTTCCTGACTCAGGGTCCACTGTACCACCAGATGTATTTTGATTTTGAAACAGAATATAATAAAAATGCTCACATGTATATGAGATGGAAAACAAAAGGACAAGCTCCTGCTGAGAGATAGAAATTCATTTTATTAAACTCTAACCAGTCAAAATGAATTAAAAAGATTTATCTTTCTATTGGTTTATGACAAGTGTTGCATTAAACAACAAATGTACTTGAAGGTCCATTCCAAATATTGCTTGTTTTTTTTTAAATAATATTTATATATGAACAATCTTTGAAAGAATAGAATTCCTTCAGATATAACTTTGTTTTCACTACCACTAATAAAGTGGCTACATTGTCACTGAAATTCTTCTGAATGACCAAACTATGTTGCCAACCAATTTCTTTAAGAAACTGCCAGATAAAAAAATAAGATAAAGAAAGGATAAGTTCAAATTAGAAAACAACCTAACCTTTCAGTAAGAGGAACTTCTAGGTCTGTTTTTGTAGAAAGGTGGTGGTGGTCCATGATTTCATGATGACCTCTACTGTGGATTTCTAGTGACTATTGTTTTCAAGTAGCCTGCCCTCATTGCTGCAAGAATGCAAACCAGGTCAGATCTTGATCTGGTGATTACCAGGTGGATGAGATGTGGTTACTAGGTAACCTAGAAATGAGAGAACTACGCTAGTGAAGAGATAGCCATTGAGAGTCTTTGCATAGTTGTAGTCATTTGCACATGAATGTTCAACCTTCCTAGACTTTTAGAAATAATTTGATGTCAAGTGGAGAAACTGATAGAATATGGTTCCCCTAAAAGGAGTCAGAGTTTGTTGTAATCATGAAAGGATCCCCCAAAGCAGTGATTTCCGAATTGTGATACTTTAGAATCACTACAGAAAGGCAGAGGTTAAAGTTGAAAGTTGCAATACTCGTTGCCCCAGATAAATATCTTTATAACCAAATTAGACTATTATTTATCACTTAAGGTGCCACTGATAAATGTTTAGGTGAAATCCCTTGGCCCATTATCTCAATTAATAGTTTGTGAATCTCAAAAGAGGAAGGGCTACAAGAGGACCAATAATGAAGCATGTGGTTGACTTCCACACAAAAGGATGGTAAAAATCAAATTCCTATATGAGACACACATTTTCAGACATGGGAAATTTAATGCATTTTTTAAAATTGTGCTTCTTAGAAGGACTTTAATTTTGTTTTAGTAAGCAGAGGCATCTAAAGATAATTTTTTAGAAAAAATAATAATGGCTATTTAAAAAAATAATGCATTAAAACAGAATCACTTATGCATCCAGTAAATTAAAAAAATATATGTATTGGTATTCAATTGTGACCTCAGATAATGTCAAAGAAAAAAATTAAGTGTTCACAAGGAAAACTTATCATGCTTACAGGTAAGATAGATCATAAAATAATTGTAATGTTTATTTTGTGTGGACCAAATGGTACTATATCTGTAATGAAAGAATTGAAAGTACAAACAATGAAAGGGAAAGATTGAAAGTAAAAATAATTTGTCCAGTACCATGGATAGAGCATGCCTATTCACAGTATTTGAGTTCTAGTCTCAGCTGCTGAGATTTGGATCAAGTCACTAAACCATTCTGAGCTCATGGTCTGAGTATGTATATGATGAGAATGAAGGCACTTCCTCTGTTGTCAAAGGTTCATTATGCTCATCCAATGAAATTGTGTATGAAGCATTAGAAATGTAACTGCCCTTGGGATGTGAGCTAATGAAATTTTAAAATTATTGCTTCTGTCCATTTAAGATTTTTTGCTGCCTGGGGAAATAGAAAGTAATTGAGTTTCTGTTCTGCTGATAGAGGGAAGGAGATTTTATATATATATATATATATATATATATACACATACATATACATATGTCTATAGTGTTTGTATTTGATTTATTATTTGTTTTTTCAGAAGGAAATATCAGATTTAAAATGAAGGAAACTATTGCAGAGCTAAGCCTCTCTCTGGTAGACACTCACAAGCAAAGATTCATGAATGGTAATCCCTATGATTTTACTTTGAGAGAAATCTGTGCTACACATGAGAGAATACACACTGGAGAGAAACCTTATGCATGTAACCAATGTGGAAAGGCTTTTACAAAAAGGGGAGTTCTTATTCTACATCAGAGAATCCACACTGATGAAAAACCATATGAATGTAATCAATGTGGAAAGACTTTTAGACGGAGAGATGGTTTTATTGCACATCAGAGAATCCATACTGGTGAGAAACCATATGAGTGTAACCAATGTGGAAAGGCTTTTACAAGACGAGGAGCTCTCACTGTACATCAGAGAACCCACACTGGGGAGAAACCTTATGAATATTATCAATGTGGAAAGACTTTTACACAGAAAAAAAATCTCATTCAACATCAAAGAATCCACACTGGAGAGAAACCTTATGAATGTAATCAATGTGGAAATATTTTTAGATTAAGGGATGGTTTCATTGAACATCAGAGAATCCACACTGGAGAGAAACCTTGTCACTGTAATCAGTTCAGATCCAGCTCCAAATTGGCTAAAAATAGAAAAATCCATACTGGAGAGAAGCCTTATGAATGTGATCAATGTGGAAAGATTTTTACACGGAAGAAAAATCTTGTTCAACATCAGAGAATCCACGCTGGAAAGAAACCTTATGCATGTAACAAATGTGGAAAAGCTTTTACAGAAAAGGGAGCTCTAACTCTGCATCAGAGGATTCACACTGGAGAGAAACCTTATGAATGTGATCAATGTGGAAAGACTTTTACACAAAAGAATAATCTTGTTCAGCATCAGAGAATCCACTCTGGAGAGAAGCCTTATAAATGTAACCAATGTGGAAAGACTTTTAGGCAAAAGGGAACTCTTACTCTACATCAGAAAATCCACACTGGAGAGAAACCTTATGAATGTGACCAATGTGGAAAGGCTTTTAGAGTCAAGGGAGCTCTTACTGTACATCAGAGAATCCACAGTGGAGAGAAACCTTATGAATGTAATCAATGTGGAAAGGCTTTTACATGGAGGGTTAGTTTTATTGAACATCAGAGATATCACACCGGAGAGAAACCTTATGTATGTAATCAATGTGGAAAGACTTTTACATGGAAGGATGGTTTCATTGCACATCAGAGAATCCATACGGGAGAGAAACTTTAAGAATGGAATCATTCCTTTCAGGCTAATGTCAGTCCTTGTTTACCATCAGAGAATTCATGAGAGGTATGGGAATCTTATAACTGACCTGAATGAGGAAAGGTATAGAAATGGAGTACTAGAGATTCTTAGCAGAAAATTCATTCTGGGTACAAACTATCCTTGAGTGCAATATGGGGAGGCTTTCAGCTAGAGATCATCTCCTATCCTTTCATCAGAGGATTTATAATGAAAAGAAACCTTAGGAATGAACACATGTTTTTCTTTAGAATATGGAGGTCACTGGTGAATGTTAAATTTTGTGTATGACTATAACAGAGTGGTAAGATAAGAAAAATAATTCATGCTACCCCTCCAGGGAGTTGTGAAAAAGAGAAGGAGACATAAATTGCAGAATTGAATGACAAATTACACATGGAAGAACTCAAAAGTAAAATGCCATCAGAATAAGGAAAAGGCCTTGTGTCATTAAGTTAGCTAGATCAAGGGAAAAATATGATTTCTTTGATTAAGGGTATACAAATGGGAGAATTTTGTAGTCTTCTGCACACATTCTTGTTGACTGACTCTCATAAACTGTGGTCTGACCAAGTCAAGCAAGATACAACAGGATTATCACCTCTACCTACAAAGTGGTTTTCAGATCTTTTCCTTCTCAATTTGACTTGTCTACACAGTGACTATTGTATATGAGGGCCGAGTAAAATTTATAAATGTCTTTGGAGGAGGGGAAAGTGGGATGGCATATATTAGGCCTATATTTACCTACTATTGTCAATTTTTGCAGAATAAAAATACAATTGTTTATTGCTTTCTTCTTTGAATATAAAGACATTTTTAAAAAAGGAAAATTAATTAGGTAGAGAACATCAGGTGAAGATGAGATGGTACTGATGCCTTACATATTTAGCCTGTTTTATCTAGCTATGTAACCCATTGGGAAGGGGGAGGAAGGAGAAATTAAAAATTACATGGGATAGCAGATGGTTTCTTGTGTATATTGGTTCCTTCTTTTTTGCCTGATCTCCTTGAAAGGTAATATGATGAAATAGAAAAAGCACTAGATTTGGAGTCAGAAGACATGGGTTGGAATTGTGATTCTATACTACTATGGCTTTAGGAGAATAGTGAAGATGGTAGACTAGTAGTCTAGGTCTAACTCACTTGGGTAAAAGGGGAACACAGCTCAGTGGAGGTATGCTCCAGGGAATTTAGCAGGAGGCTCTTGGCAATAGCACAAATCAGCATTGTATGCCCTTCAGTCCTGGGTCATCAGACCAACTGTGAAGTCTCCAGCCCATATGCCAAAGGCAAATTGCAAGTGTACAAACCCTGGTACAACATACTAAAGTAGGCCAGGCCAACCCAGCACAGGAGCACAGCTGTTCTGGAAAGAGTGAACAGATCCTATCTCCCTGCAAAAGAAGCTTGAGACAGTGTCCCCTATGACCTCTGAGCAAAGCTCAACTCTTAAAAAAAATGAGCAAAAAACCCAAAAAGCCATGGCCATAAATAATTAGGATGACAGGAAGGATCAGAACACAAACTTAGAAGATGACAGCAGTGGCAAAATGTCTACATGTGAAGCCTCGAAAATGCATTGTCCGAAGCTCAAAAGGTTCTCTTGAAAGAGATCAAAAAGGATTTTAGAAATCAAGTAAGAGAGGTATTAAAAAAATTGGGAAAGAAATGATTCATGAAGAATTGAGGTGAGGGGGAAGAACTGTCAACAGCTTGGAAAAGGAAGCACAAAAATTAGCTAAAGAAAATTCCTTTGATTTCAGAAAGGCCTGGAGAGACTGATAGGAACTGATGCTGAGTGAAATGAGCAGGACTAGGAGATCATTATATACTTCAAGAACAATACTATATGATGATCAATTCTGATGGACCTGGCCATCTTCAGCAATGAGATGAACTAAATCAGTTCCAATGGAGAAGGAATGAATTAAACCAGCTACACCCACTGAAAGAACTCTGGGAGATGACTAAGAACCATTACATAGAATTCCCATTCCTCTATTTTTGTCCACCTGCATTTTTTATTTCTTTCACAGGCTAATTGTACACTATTTCAGAGAACGATTCTTTTTGTACAGCAAAATCACTGTTTGGACATGTATACTTATTTTGTATTTAATTTATATTTTAAGATATTTAACATGTATTGGTTAACCTGCCATCTGGGGAGGGAGTGGGGGAAAGGAGGGGAAAAATTGGAACAAAAGGTTTGGCAATTGCCAATGCTATAAAATTACCCATGCATATAACTTCTAAATAAAAAGCTATAATAATAAAAAAGAAAGAAAGAAAAAGAAAAATCCTTAAAGTGAGAAAAAAATACACTTAAATAACTCCTTTAAAAGTAGAATTGGTAAAATGGAAAAGAAGATTTTTTTAAAATAACAGAAAAAAATTCATTAAAAACTAGAATTAGACAAATGGAAGGTGGTGATGACTCAATGAGACTTAAAGAATCAGTCAAAAACTTGTAATGAAAAACTAGAAAAAAATGTAAAATACCTCATTGGAAGAACAAGCACTTGGAAATAAATGCAAGAGAGTTCATTTAAGAATTGCTGGATTTCCTGAAAGCCCCAATCAAAATAAGAGTCTGGACAACATCTTTCAAGGTATTATCAAACAAAAATGCCCTGATACCCTAGAACCAGAAGATAAAATAGTCATTGAAAGAAGCCTCCAATCACCTCCTGAACAAGATCTCAAAATGAAAACTCCAAGGAATACCATAGCTAAATTCCAGAATTATCAGATCAAGTAGAAAATCCTGAAAGAAGCCAGAAAGGAACAATTTGGATATTCAGGAGCCACAATCAGAATTACCCAGGACTTGGAAGTTTCCATATTAAGGGATCAGAGGACATGGAATATATTACAAAAGACAGAAGAACTTGGACTATAGAGTCAACTGTCCAGCAAAAATTGAGCATTGTTTTCTGGGGGGAGGGGGGAAGAGGGGAAGGGGGAGAGACAGAAAAGGAACTTATTTTTTTTCAGATTGCAAAATAATTGAAAATTATTTCAGATGAAAGGACCAGAACTAAATAGAAAATTCAGTCTTCAAATACAAGACTCATGAGAAGGATAAAAAATTAAACAGGGAGAAAATGTTATTTATAGTTTAAACTTCACATTTATACATGAGAAGATGATGCTTGTAATTTTGACAACTATATCTTTAGTAGGGCAATTAGACAAGTTATACATACATAGATGGTGTGAGTATTAGTTGACTAATGTGATGTTATAATAAGAAATAAAATGTGATTATTATAAAAAGAAATAAGAAAAAAGGGGTGGAAAGAGAATTGTACTGGGAGGAAAGAAAAGGGAAGGTAAAATGTAAATTTCATCACATGAAGAGACAGTAGAGGGAAAAAATGGAGAGGGTTGAGAATTGCTTGAAACTTAATTTCACTGAATTTGGCTCAAAGAGGGAATAACATGCTTAGTTCATTATAGAAAAGGAAGGAAAGGGGAAAAGGGAAGGTTGCTAGAAGGAAGGGCAGAAGAATAGGTAGTCTGATAGGAAGACAGATTGAGGAAGGTGGTGAACAAGGAAAGGGTGAAAGGAGAAAGAAAAGTATAAATGAGGAAAAGTAGGATGGAGGGAAATAGGTAACTTTATCATAAATGTGAATGTAAAAGAGATAAATTCATAAAATAGAAGGGCATAGCAGAGTGGATTAAAAACCAAAATCCTACAATTCATTTTTTAGAAGAAATACATTTGAAGCAGAGATGAGCACAGAATAAAAGGGAGAGGCTGGAGCAAGATATGCTGTGCTTCAGCTGAAGTTAAAAAAAAAAAAGGCAGGGGTAGGAATCCTTATCTCAGACAAAACAAAATATCTATTTAAAAGAGATAAAGAAGGAAACTACATCTTGCTGAAAGATACCATAGATGGTAAAGTAATATCAATACTAAACATGTACCAAGTGTATAGCACTTTTAGATTTTTAGAGGAGAGAGAAATGAGTTAGAGGAAGAAATAGATAGCAAAAACATATTAGTAAGGGATTCCAATCTACTCTCTTAAAAATAGATATATCTAACCACAAAATATACAAGAAAAAAAATTAAACAGTGAATTTAATTTCAGTAAAGTTAGATATAATCAGCCCTTGGAGAAACTTGAATGGGAATAGAAAGGAACATTATCTTTTTTCTTAGTGATACATTGCATCTACACAAAAAATGATCATATATTAGGATATAAAAACCTCAAGATGAAATTAAAAAGGCAGAAATATAAATCTCAGATCATGATGTAATAAAAATTATATGTAAAAAAGAGCAAGGGAAAAATAGGCAAAAAATTGGAAACTAAATAATCCTAAAGAATGAGTGGATCAAACAACAAAGAGAAACAATAATTTCATCCCAGAGAATGACGATGAAACAATACCAAAGGAGAACGGGCTGAGTCTTGGAGGAGAGGAGGGGGAGGAGGCGCTGGGGGCGCTGGGGGAGGAGCGATGAGCAGCCCGGAGGGGGGTGGCCCAGGTGGAGCGTGAGCACGGGGCGGAGCTTAGAGGAATGGGCGGAGTTTAGGTCGGAAGACACCATTGAGTGGCGGGGGCCGACTTTAGGGAGCAGAAGCAGTGACAGTCCTTAAGTCCCTGCCTGGGTGACTGAGGGAAAAGGCTCAAGCAACTCAGGGGCTTCAGCGGTTGGGCAGGGAGACATCCACCCCCTCCCAGCGGTCCGGAAGCAGGAAGTCTCTGAGCCGAGACCGGAAGCTGGAAGCTTTGGAGCCGAGATCGCTCCGCCTTCCCTGAGGCTGAGATCGCTCCGCCTTCTGGAAGCCAGAGCTGTGCGTGCTCAGGTAGGCCTCAGACGGAGCCCCGCACATTCCCTGGCTTCTGCCGCCGCCCTGGCCCTCAGGCTGACTCCAGGGTCGTGACCTCTCCATCTGCCCACCCCAAGCCTTTTCTAGACTTTCAAACACTTCCCCCCCCCCCCCCCGCTCTCCCTCCCCAGCTACCATTGGGTCCCGCTGTCCCAGACTTCAGGCTTGGCCAATAGGAATCCAGGAGCCCTGCTTCCCGCGCTCCTATCAGGGGGTCCTGTCTCCCTGGTCCCACCTCTTTGGTTAGAGTCGGGAGGAGGCGGAGGAATAAGGCGGGAATCTTGTTCGGACTGTGGCTGTCTCCTGTCCTCGCCGTCCCCGCTCTCTCTCCCCGGGGGACCGAGCCGGGCCCCGCCTCCGTACGCAGTCTGGACAGCCTCCCGCCGGGGCAGAGATGGGAGCGCTCCCGCTCTGAGCGTTCTCTCACCGCGCAGCCGAGTCTTCTGCTGGCCCGGGCCGGGAGCCCTCGGGGATGGCCCGGACCCCCGGGAGCCCGCGGGGATGGCCCGGACCGCCGGGAGCCCTCGGGGATGGCCCGGGCCGGGAGCCCGCGGGGATGGCCCGGACCCCCGGGAGCCCGCGGGGATGGCCCGGGCCGGAGCCCAGCTGGGATGGCCCGGACCCCGGAGCCTCGGGATGGCCTCGGGCCGGGAGCCCTCTCGGGGATGGCTCCGGGCCGGAGCCCTGGGGATGGCCTGGACCCCGGGAGCCTGCATGGGATGGCCCGGACCCCCGGAGCCTGGGGATGGCCTCGACCCCTCGGGAGCCGCTGGGATGGCCCGGACCCCCGGGAGCCCGCGGGGATGGCCCGGACCGCCGGGAGCCCGCGGGGATGGCCCGGACCGCCGGGAGCCCTCGGGGATGGCCCGGACCCCCGTGAGCGCGGGCGGTGTCGGGCGGTGAAGCCGTTTCCCCCAGCCTGGAGCATCGGCTGGGAAGTGACTGCGCCATAGTCGGGGACCATTAATTTACAAAAACGAGCAGGAAATTGAGTGATGTCGTGAGTAACCCGACATTCCCCCTGGAGAGAGCAGAGCCCCGAAGGCCTCCCGGGCCTTGGCCTTGGCCCTCCCGGTGCTTCTGGGTCCCTTAGGGCTTCTTTCGCTTCTCTGCAACGCTCTGCTCTGCCCAAAACTTCCCTGGGTGCAAAGGGAGCCCAAAGCCGGGCCTGCCCCCAGGGAGGGAGGCTCTCTCAGGTTCAGGGACAGACAAAAGTTCGAGTGCTTTTGTTCCAGAAAGGAGACATCAGCTGAGTCTGGAAGGAAATGTCTCCCTGAAGCTGTAGGTGAAGTTTCGGAATTTGGGTGGTTGTTTCATGATTATCATTTTCTTTTACAATATCAATGGTTCTGTGATTTGTTCTTTGACTCAATTGTCCTTTAGTATGTCGTTGTTACGTTTCCATTTGTTTGTGGTCCCCTAACCAATTTCCATTCTTATTTTACTATGAAACAAAAAAGTATTGATTATTTCTTCCTTTGTACATTTGTTTGAAGTACCACTTTGCCCTAGTGAGTTTTGGTATAAGTTCCATGAGTTGCAAACAAATATACCTATTGTTTTGTTGTTCCATTAAGAAGATGACTTTCTTTAACTCTAATTTCTCCAGAAATTTGCTTATCTCGCCTGCTTTCATCTCATACTTCCTTCCCCTTTATCCTCCCAGTTATTCATACAGAATTGCCTTCCTGTTCTCCCCTCCAACTAGTCCTGTTCATTTATTTTAGAATTTCACCTTTTTTTTTCTCTCTCTCTCTCTTTTCATGGGCCATCTTTTCATCCTTTTTTTTTTTTTTTTTTTTTTTAACCTGAGATTCATACACCCTATAGACATACTTAAAATGTGTTCAAGAAAGACAGTATCTCTGATTGGTAATGGTCTGTTGAAAACACTAAGTGTTTAGCCTGTTCTCATCAGTAATCATGGTGGGCTCCATCAGCATACTATATGTCTTTGGCCTATAAATTACCTTCAGGGCATCATTATGGTGCTTTGGATTATTACTTTCAGTGTAAAACTGAATTGCATCTATTTTCATACTGAGCTAAGAATCCTGCATCTCTCCCAATTTTGCTTGTGCCTTACTTTTGATGGGGTTAAATGCTGCTTCCTTAGAGATGGATGAACTATCATTACCTTTGGAGTTTGCTTTTTTTAAAAGCAGCTTCTGAATTTTCCATCATTTTCATCAAAAAAAAGTCTTGATTTTGCAAGAACTTTTGGCCCAGAAGAATAAATGCAGTGCTGTATACCAAATCTTGGAAAGTACCCACTCCTTTTCTGTTCCATTCTTGGTAACTATATGTTGACTCAACTTTTCCTCCAACTCAGCAACAAACTGTTCTTGCTCAGAGAAGTGCTTTTTAATAACATTGGAAATCATTAAGACATTAATCCTAAATTGTCATACGAAGATTCTGAAAATCATCTGGCAGGATAAGATACCAGACACTGGGCTCCTTTTTCAAATTAACTAGCCATGCATTCCAACTCTACTGCAGAGAGCACAACTCTGATGGGCTGGCCACAGTGTTTGAATAGCAAATGTAGGTTACCAAAAAGATTATTTTGTGAAGAACTCACACAAGGCAAGAGTTCACAAGGTGGTCAGAAAAAGCAATACAAAGATACTCTCAGAGTCTCTGTTAAGAACTTTAGAATTGATTGTATGACATGAGAGACCCTGGCACAGGACTGCCCAACATCATCAGAGAAGGGGCTGTGCTCCATGAGCAAAACAGGATTGAATTAGCTCAGAAGAAACACAAGATGCACAAAGTTAGAGACGCTGCTCCTAGTGGTCAAAGGAACTGTTTGTGTCTGAGCTGTTAGCTCCCTCCAAGCTCATTCTAGGGTGATCAGCCACAGGTGGACGTGCCATAGCCCAACTCAAGCAGAGCGATGTCATTCTGGCCATTAAACCAAACAACCAGGCTATCTTGCCTTGTGATTACTGCTTTGGTTGGATAAGAACATTGAGCTTGGAGAGGCTAAGTCTGGGGTCAGTCCAGAACTTTGCACCCACATTGCCTTCGCCTTAGTCACTCCCATGCTGTCTGTCTCTTCCCCTTATAATCACAAAGTCTGCGGGGTTGCATGTTATGAACCTTTATTGGATTTAAGGAAGCAGAAGTCAGCATTGGTGATGAGGACATGAGATGCCCAAGTCTAGTAGTAGGGGTCATTGTTCCCTCCCAAGGACTCCCTGCTATTAGTCTGAGCCTCATTTAGCATTAAAGTCACCCAGAATGTATAAGCTTGTCCTCTCTAAGCAAATTGAAAGTGAGGGTCTCTAGGTCTTCACAAATGTCATCAGGTTGTGTGCTTGTGAGAGCGGAAGCCCTGATGTTGGTGGCAAAGTGTCACAGAGTCAGGAGCCTGTTGATCAGTCCTTTTGGCAGGCACAGAAGCTTGTTGACTAGGCTGGTTTTGATTGCCAAACCTAAGCCAGCTTTACAACATGGCCACTCCAGAAAAGTCATTATCCACCTGTGGCTCCATTTGCCAGACTCGCTTCATTCGGGGACACTCTGGATCGGAGAACTGCAGAATTCTCTTGCAGCAAGAGCTGTTCATCTTTCAGGTCTGCTGTATTTTGTGCTGTCCATGAGTATTCACACATCTCTAGATTTTTTCCTAACTCACTGATGGGTTTGAGTCCCTTTGGTCACCCTCACAATCGGCCAAAGGGTTTACCAGTGTGACCACTGCACCTGCAAATACTTTTTAAGTCACAGATGAAAGACAGGTAGAAATAATAGTCTTCCCTGAACATATCCTACAAGTCTATAATGTAGAACAATTCTGATCCAATCTTTTAAAATTCTTATTGTTACAGCTCCTTATCATGTGGCCTTAATATCCATTTTTAAGAGTATTTTACCTTAAGGTTTGGTCTGCTTGTAGAAGGGTCAACTGTCACAATTGCAGTGGGAGTGATGTGGCTCAGAGTCTACCGAACGAATTCAGAAAAATTTTCTGTTAGCCAGTAGGAGCTTTATTCATGTAAAAGCATACTAGTCATGGGAAAGTCTAGTGCAGTGAGAAGGTAAAAGGGGCATGGAAATTTTGGCCCTTTCCCAAGGCTTCTGATACAACAGGTATCCTGCACATAATAACAGGAGACAGAGCAAGGATGTGGTTTTCTACGATCTCTAAGCCCAAAGAGCTATCAAACTACATATCTTTTGACCCAGCAGTGTCATCACTGGGTCTGTATCCCAAGGAAATCATAAAGGAGGGAAAAGGACCCACATGTGCAAAAACATTTGTAGTAGCTCTTGTTGTGGTAGCAAAGAATTGAAAAATGAGTAGATACCCATCGATTGGGGAATGGCTGAATAAGTTTTGGTATAGGAAAGTAATGGAATATTATTGTTCTATAAAAATTGCTGAACAGCTGATTTTAGAAAAAACTGGAAAGATTTACATGAACTGATGCTGAGCAAAACAAGCAGAACAAGGAATACATTGTAAATGCATGATGATTACCTAGGACACACTCGGTTCTTCTCTGCAGTTCAAGATCTAAAGCAATCTCAATAGACTTTGGACAGAAAATGCCATCTGCAATCAGAAAAAGAACTAAGGAGACTAAATGTAAACCAACACATGCTATGTTCACTTGATTTTGCTGTTTTTTACATTTTTCCCATGGTTTTTCCCTTTTGCTATTTTTTTCTCCCAATATGATTTATAAAGCAATGTGTATTAAAAATAAATTTAAAAAAAGAAGTTAAAAATAAATGAGAAAGGCATAGAAGTAAATTTTTCTATGGTTAGGTATGATCTCTGATAGCAAGAGCTTTGGCTTTTGCTACATTTATGGGATTATAAAGGGTAGGGGCTGTAGCACCCTGAGATAAAGAGCAGGGACCAGATGCAGAAACTTGACAAAATGAAGTCATTTTGGTTACTTTGCTACCTACACAGGGATCTCGGAGCCAGAAGGAATGGGCCCTGGGAGCCTCAGACCTCCTCTTCAGGTGAGTGCAATCCATCCACAGAGCTGACCAACATCAGCAATTGAAACCATTTCCATAGATATGGAGGATGGTGTATGAAGCTGTCAATCCCATATGGATTGTTTCTCTGTAAACATAAGAATTAGGTGCTACATAGCAATTGGTAGTTCTTAACCTTGTTGGGGCTATAAACAGTGTAAAATAGGACTAACTTCAGCATACTAGGCTGTGAGTCTGCCCTTGGAACCTATTTACCTTTTGTTTCTTACCAGTTAACTGGAGATTCAGATCACTGCATATGGATTTCTCTCCCTTGATCAAACTTTCACAAACTTTAGTTTTGTTACCTTTTCTTTTCCCAAGCAGAAATAACAGAGGTAGGAAAATGTGTCGGATATCTGTCTCCATTTTTGCACATATACCATTTTCATCCCATCTTCTGTTGTGTTACTTATTTGCCCATTCCCCATTTGTGAGTAATTCCTCAGATTCCCTTTGCCACCTCAAAAAAGCACTATATTCTTGTACATTTTTTGAGTTTGTTTTGCTTAGGATTAATCCCTCCTCACTCTAACTCCCCTCTCCCTTCTCTCCTTTCCCACCTTTTCCCTGGTGAGTAAAATGCATTTTCCCAACCAGCTCTGCATTGTGTGTAGTCTTCCTTCCTTTGAGTAGATGACTGAGGTTCAGGTATCAGAGGTTCTCACCCCCACTCCCTCCTCCTTGTTTGTAGAAATGTCTATTTCTAGACCCTCTTCAATAATGAGATAATGTTTCCTAGTCCTCCTTTATATTCACCCACCTTAGTATGTTCCTCTTCCCATCCCAGTCTCACCTTAAGATCATAACAGAACCACTCCCACCTTTCCTCTCCTTTGATTCCTTCTGTGAGCCCCAGTAGGGATCAGAGGGGACACACAGTTAGTCTGTCTTTTTGCGTTTGTCTTCACTTGAAAGTTTTCTCCACTTATGGTCCTTTCATCAGGAATGCTTTTACCCTTAGAGCATTATACTCAGTTTTGCTTCATAAATTACTGTTGGCTGCGAGACCCTGTTCTTTGCCTTCTGGCATTGACCCATTCCAAGCTCTCTGCTCTTTAGTAATGGTTGCTGCCAAATTGTGTGGCATCCTAATGGGGGTCCTTGGTGGTTGAACTGGATTTGGATGTCTTTTTGGCTACTTGCAGTATTCCTCTCACAGAGCCAGAAGCTCTGCATTTTATTTTGGCTGTGAAGTTCTTGGGAGTCTTCATATAGAGGCCTTTTCCAGGAAGTGATGTGTGGTTCTAGGTAGATAAAGATTTGAGAGAGATTTTCTCTTGGCCATCAGGAGCTCTATTCACATAAAGTATACAGGCTCATCCTGGGAGAAGCTAGCAAGGTGGGAGACCAGTGGAGGTTGCCCATATTGGGACATTTTAGCATTTTCCCAAGGCTCCTGGAACAGGAGAGGGATCAAGGATGTGGTCTTTTATGACCTCTAAGATAGTGGCTCTGTGGACTTCATCTGGGAAAGGAACTCTTTTCACTGTAGAAGGTTACAGTAAGAACATCTGGAAGCACATATCTGAGGCAAAATTCCTGGTCTGTCCTATCAAAACTTCTGTGCTTTATTTCTGTTTTATCCTGTCTTTGGAAGTAATGTGGGGAGTTTAAAGATTTTTTGAAGTTCTGTGTCTAGGTCGCTTTTTTAATGGCACTCTGATAGTCTGGTGATACTTAAGTTTTACCTTGTTCTCTTTTTTATTTGACTTGTTTTAAACTTTTTCTTCCCTTTTTTAAAGTCTCTTGAATTTGTTTTAGTATTTGCCATTGCCTTGTGGCTTCCATTTGGTCTATACAAACTATTAGAGTTTGTGGAGAGGACTTCATTACTTCCCCTTTCTGATTGTTATCTTGGCTCAGCCACCCCCAGAAGCATTTTCCTCACTTTTGTTATTTTATATTAGTTGAAAAAACTGAGTCCGATTTTAAGGAATTAGCCCAACTTCACATAGCTAGTAAATGTCTAAAGCTTCTTGGGAATTGAGGTCTCCCCCAACATCAGCCTTTTAGCAAAATTTCACTTAAAACATTAATATAGTATTAAAAGTTTAAATTATTTGGGGGAGTGAAGGCATTTTTATTATATTTTCACAATTTAGCTCTGAGCACTGAATAATCTTCCAGCTTTTAGGTTTCCTTCATTTCTTTGCTTTATAACTAAATCTATTAAACACTTTGGTGTGCTCTGAGAGGTTGATCCCCAGTTATTATAGTCATATTTTACTTTTTTGGAATGGAATTATTCTTTCTTGTAATCTGTTATTACTAGCTAGACATGCTCTTAACTTTGGAGGATTCATTTTCCAACTTGCACCTTTGCTTAAGCTAATAATTGTCACACTGGCTATCTCTGCTGATTTCCTGAGTTTTTCCAAGTAACTCTTCCTAACATCAGCATACAGAGATATTTTGATGCTCTTTTTTACCTGTTTTTATTCCTCTAATTCCTTTCTCTTGTCTTTTTGCAATTGTCAGCATTTCTTTTTTTTTCAAAGAAATTATTTTATTATTATTATTTTTTAATAATTATAACTTTTTATTGACAGAACCCATGCCTAGGTAATTTTTTACAACATTATCCCTTGCACTCACTTCCATTCCAACTTTTCCCCTCCTTCCCTCCACCCCTTCCCCCAGATGACAAGCAGTACTATACATGTTAAATATGTCCACAGTATATCCTAGATAAAATATATGTGTGCAGAAACAAACAGTTCTCTTGTTGCACAGGAAGAATTGGATTCAGAAAGTAAAAGTAACCCAGGAAGAAAAACAAAAATGCAAACAGTTTGCATTCATTTCCCAGTGTTCTTTCTTTGGGTGTAGCTGCTTCTGTCCATCGTTGATCAATTGGAACTGAATTAGATCTTCTCTTTGTCGAAGAAATCCATTTCCATCAGAATACATCCTCATACAGTATCGTTGTTGAAGTATATAATGATCTCCTGGTTCTGCTCATTTCACTTAGCATCAGTTCATGTAAGCCTCTCCAAACCTCTCTGTATTCATCCCGCTTGTCATTTCTTACAATAATACTCCATAACATTCATATACCACAATTTACCCAGCCATTCTCCAATTGATGGGCATCTACTCAGTTTCCAGTTTCTGGCCACTACAAAGAGGGCTGCCACAAACATTTGGGCACATACAGGTCCCTTTCCCTTCTTTTTAGTATCTCTTTGGGGTATAAGCCCAGTAGTTGCACTGCTGGATCAAAGGGTATGCACAGTTTGATAACTTTTTGGGCATAAGTCCATATTAATTGCCAGCATTTCTACAAGACTAGGGAGAGTAACCATCCTTGCTTCCCTCCTGCATTTACTGGAAAAACTTCTAATGAAATCCCATTTTGTGTGATACTTTTGGTTTTAGATAGATGTTTTTATACTCTTGAAAGTGGTCCCATTAGGCCTATACTACTAATTAAATTTTTGCCATAAAAGAATAGTGTACTTTATCCAATGCACTTTCTTTATCTGTTGAAATGACTATGTGTTCTTAGATGTTTTAGTTTACATTGTGATTAGTTTTGTTCATTGTTATCCTAACATTGAACTATCCTTGCATCTCTGGTACAAATCCCATTTGATCAGAATGAATGATTCTTGGATAATTCCCTATAGTCATTTTGATAAGACTTTGTATAAATTTCGGGGAGGGAATAACGTTCATCCATTGGCTTGTAGTTTACTTTCTGTGATTGGACTTCCCTTGGTTTCATAAGTTTATGTTTGTCTTCTAAAAGGATTCTAGTGGGATATTTTCTTATTTGGGAGAATTAGTAGTGAAGTATGAATGCTAACTAACTATTCTTTATAAATTTCATAGAATTTTCCTGTCTCCTGGTAAGTTGAATATTTCATACTTTTGGAAGTATTCCTCTCTTAGCTTTCTTTTCTCAGTTTTTTAAACATAAAACTGTATATAATATGACACAACTATCCTTTTTGTTTTTCTAGTTTTGTTGTGATTTTACCTTTGTCCTTTTCTATTTTATTGACTGGATTTTCCCCTCTCTTCCTTTTAATCAGGAAAATTTTATTTTTTGTTTCCAATTAATCTGGTTTCCTTCTAATTTTAATATTTTGTCATTTTTACTTATTTTAGGATTTACCTCATTTATTTTTCTAATTTTTAAAATGTATATTCAGTTAATTTATTAATCTCTTTTTCTATATTCTTAATGTATGATGTAAATCTGTGTTTTCCCCTGAGGACTGCTTTAGTTGAACCCCAGAAATTTTGGAATATTGCTTAATCATTACTTCTCTCTCTCTCTCTCTCTCTCTCTTTTTTTTTTGCAAAGTTATCATTTCTGAGATTTGTTCTCTGACTCAGTAATAATTTAATATGTCACTCTTAAATCTCCATTTAGTTTGTATCTCTTCTGAATGGTCCCTGAAGCAATTATTATTCTTATTTCATTAGGGAATGAAAGGATTTATTGATTATTTCTGCCTTTTTTATATTTGTGTGTAATATCTCTATACCCCACTGGTTAATTTTTGTACAAGTTCCATGTGTTGCAAAGAAAATATGTTGATTCCTCTGTTCCATTTAGAAGATGCCGTAAATGTTTTACCTCCATTTCTCTATACATTTACTCATCTCTTTTGCTTTCATCTCATTCTGCATTTTACCTTCCACATCTCCCTTTTTCCTTTTAGTTCTCTTATAAATTCTTCTTCCTCTTTTGCCCTTCAAATGATCCTATTCATTATTTTTTTTTATTTCATTCATTTTTCTTCCCCTTCCCACTAAGGATTTCTCTCCTCCTCCTCATTATCCATCTTCCCTTTCTGTTTTGCCTAGATTCTCATTCTCTGATTCATAGCCTCTCTATTCATCTGGTCTTTCTCTTTTCCCTATATGTAATCAAAGTCTCTAAGATATCCATTCTAATTGTTGCCCTGTAGGTTCTTTCTCCCATTGCTATTATACCAGCTCCACAGATTCCTCTTTTCCATTGTGCCTTATTTTCAGGATTCTGTGTATCACAGCAGGTGTCAAAAAGAACACTGCTTCAAAGTATTACATTGCCACCTTATAGCTACCCTGTCTTCTTTTATATATATATATATTTATTTATTTTCCCCAGTTACTTGTACAAAAAATTTTTATCATTGTTTTTAAAATTTTGAGTCATTCATAGTTGATCATCACAAATTCTGCTCTTTCTATGTTCACTGTATTCCTGACTTTGTTTGTTTTGGTCAGCATCAGTTCCTGTAAATCTTTCAGTTCTTTTTAAAATCATCTTGTTTATCATTTTTTTATAGAACAGTAATATTCCATTACCTTCATGTACCACAACTTGTTTAGCCATTCCCCAATCGATAGATATTTACTCATTTTCCACTTCTTTGCTTCCACAAAAAGAACTGCTACAAACGTTTTTTGCACATGTGGATCCTTTTTCCTCCTTTATGATTTCCTTGGGATACAGACCCAGTAATGGCACTGCTAGGTAAAAAGATTGTGCACATTTTCATATTCCTTTGGGTACAGTTCTAAATTGTTCTCCAGAATGGTTGAATCAGTTCACAACTCCGCCAAGAATGTATTAGTGTCCCAATTTCTCACATCTTCTACAACATTTATTATTATCTTTTCCAGTAATAGCTGATCTGACAGGTGTGAGGTGGTACTTCAGAGTTGGTTTGATTTGCATTTCTCTGTTCAATACTAACTGCCATATTAATAAGAAAGTTCTTATGAGTTATAAACATCATCATCCCCATATAGGAATGTAATCAAATAAACCTTATTAAGTCTCTTATGATATCCCTTTCCTGCTTACTTTCTTATGCTTCTCATGAGTCCTATATTTAAAAATCATTTTTCTATTCAGTTTTGCTCTTTTCATTGCAAATGTTTAAAAGAACTCTATTTCATTAAATATCCACCTTTTCCCCTGAAAGATTTATATTCAGTTTTGCTGAGTAGGTAAGTCTTGGTTGCAATCCTAGCTCCATTGCTCTTCATAATATTATAGTCTAAACTCTCTAATCTTTTATTGTAGAAGCTGCTAAATCTTATGTTATCTAGACTATGGTTCCACCTGACTTGAATTGGTTCTTTCTGGATATACAATATTTTCTTCTTTACCTGGGAGTTATGGAATGTGGCTATAATAGGAGTTTTCATTTTGGGATCACTTTCAGGAAGTGATTGATGGATTCTTTCAATTTCTATTTTACCCTCAGATTCTAGAATATCAGGACAGTTTTCCTTGTTAATTTCTCAAAATATCCATGTTCTTTTTCTGATCATAATGTTCAGACAGACCAATTATTTAAAAATTATTTCTCCTGGCCCTGTTTTCCAAATCAATTGTTTTTCCAGTAAGACATAGCACAGTGTTTTTTATTGTTTCTTTATTTTTTTTTTTTTTTTTGGTTTTGTTTTATTGTTTCTTGGTTTTTCACAAAGTCATTAGCTTCTGTTTGCTCAATTCTAATTTTCAAGGAATGATTTTCTTCAGTGAGCTTTTGTACCTCCTTTCCCATTTGATAAATTTTGTTTTTTAAGGCATTCTTATCCTTATTAGCTTTTTGTTTTTCTTTGCATCACTCTCATTTCTCTTCCCAGTTTTTCCTCTCTTCTCTCTTATTTGATTCCTAAAATCTTCAGTGGCCTGAGACCGATTCTTATTTTTATATTCTTTTTATTTCTTTTTTTGGCAAGATAGTTGGGGTTAAGTGATTTGCCCAGGGTCACACAACCAATAAAAAGTGTTACGTGTCTGAGGCCGGATTTGAACTCAGATTCTGCTGACTTCAGGACCAGTGCTTTATCTACTATTACATCAAGCTGCCCCTCCAAATTTTTCTTTTTCTTGGAGGCTTTGGATGTAGGAGCTTTGACTTTGTTATCTTCTTCTGACTATGTATTTTGATCTCCCTTGTCACCATAGTTAGTTTCTATGGTTAGAATGTTTTTCTGTTGTCTGCTCATCGTCCCAGCCTATTCCTTGGCTTTTCATTCTTTGTTAGGGTTAGGCCCTATTTCCAGGGTGGAGAATGCACTGTCCTAAGCCCCCAGGCTTTTGTGCAGTTACTTTGGGGAGTCCTTCTGGGACTTAACCACTAGCACCATTTTCTGCATTGGACACGTTAGGGGTGTCTTTGCTCCACTGGGATTGTGGGATCTAGTGTACTCAAGCTGAGGGACAGAGTCCTTCCTCAGTTCTAGTGAAGAGACCTCCTGTGCGATGGGGCCTCCAGAAGCTCCCCCGTTGCCCACCCCTGGTGAACTCTCTCGCCTTCCTGACTGACCTCTCCTCCTGACTTTCCAAGTTGTTTTTGGTGACGTGATGTTTGGAAATCCCCATAAGCACCATGGATTCAGAGGACCCCAGGCCCATTCCTGCTTTGTTGGGGCTGCATTATGACTGTATGCTGGACTTCTACTCTGGTGCCCCAGACCTTTTCTCCTGGCCTCCCAAGTTGTCTCCAGTTAGAATATTGTTCCACTCTGTCTTTTTGTGTGTTTCAATGCTCCAGAATTTGTTTAGGGTTATCATTTATTTTTTTTTTTATTTATTTATTTTTTATTTAATAGCCTTTTATTTACAGGATATATACATGGGTAACTTTACAGCATTAACAATTGCCAAACCTCTTGTTCCAATTTTTCACCTCTTACCCCCCACCCTCCCCCTAGATGGCAGGATGACCAGTAGATGTTAAATATATTAAAATAGAACTTAGATACACAATAAGTATACATGACCAAAACATTATTTTGCTGTACAAAAAGAATCAGGCTCTGAATTATTGTACAGTTAGCTTGTGAAGGAAATCAAAAATGCATGTGTGCATAAATATAGGGATTGGGAATTTAATGTAATGGTTTTTAGTCATCTCCCAGAGTTATTTTTCTGGGCATAGCTAGTTCAGTTCATTACTGCTCCATTAGAAATGATTTGGTTGATCTCGTTGCTGAGGATGGCTTGGTCCATCAGAACTGGTCATCATCTAGTATTGTTGTTGAAGTATATAATGATCTCCTGGTCCTGCTCATTTCACTCAGCATCAGTTCATGTAAGTCTCTCCAGGCCTTTCTGAAATCATCCTGTTGGTCATTTCTTACAGAACAGTAATATTCCATAATTTTCATATACCACAATTTATTCAGCCATTTCTCCAACTGATGGACATCCATTCAGTTTCCAGTTTCTAGCCACTACAAAAGGGCTGCCACAAACATTCGTGCACATACAGGTCCCTTTCCCTTCTTTATAATCTCTTTGGGATATAATCCCAGTAGTAACACTGCTGGATCAAAGGGTATGCACAGTTTGATAACTTTTGAGCATAGTTCCAAACTACTCTCCAAAATGGTTGGATTCATTCACAACTCCACCAACAATGCATCAATGTCCCAGTTTTCCGCATCCCCTCCAACAATCATCATTATTTTTCCTGTCATCTTAGCCAATCTGACAGGTGTGTAGTGGTATCTTAGAGTTGTCTTAATTTGCATTTCTCTGATTAATAATGACTTGGAGCATCTTTTCATATGACTAGAAATAGTTTCAATTTCTTCATCTGAGAATTGTCTGTTCATATCCTTTGACCATTTTCAATTGGAGAATGGCTTGATTTTTATAAATTAGAGTTAATTCTCTATATATTTTGGAAATGAGGCCTTTATCAGAACCTTTGACTGTAAAAATATTTTCCCAGTTTATTGCTTCCCTTCTAATCTTGTCTGCATTAGTTTTGTTTGTACAAAAACTTTTCAGTTTGGTTAGGGTTATCATTTAAAGGAATTTGGAGGGATTTGGGGGAGAATTGAGCAAGTTCTTTTCTTAAAACATGAACTTTCTTCCTGCTTCTATGAGAAGCATTCCATACTAAAACTTTTCTCAGCTTTATTTCATCTGATCATATGAAATGCTTTTCTCAAATTTCAATAAGACTTAATAATTATGGTGCCAAGGGACTCTGACACTCATAAAAGAGATGAGCTTTGGGCAAAATCCTTCTCTGTGTTTCAGTTTCCTCCTATAAGTTGATGAGGGTCCATGAACTCTTTCATTCTGAAGGGTCTTTCAACTCTACATCTTCTGACTTTTGATGCTGCAGGAGGTTGTGATATTCAAGGATGTGGCTGTGGACTTCACCCAGGAGGAGTGGGGCCTGTTGGACCCCTCTCAGAAGGAGCTGTATAAGGAGGTCATGTTGGAGAATGCTCAAAACCTGGTCTCCCTAGGTAAGGACACTTCCCCTGATAATTACAAGTCTATAATCAAAGGGAAATACTTTCATTACCTGATGTCTAGGTATTAGAGGGGTGATCAATCACCAGAACAGATTAGTCTCTTGTATCCAAGGGGCAGGGTCCTCCTGTACGCTGATGTTCCTGTAAAATATCTTTGCAACCCAAGGGTGTCTTTCTCTTACCAAATCTAGGTAGTTTCAATCGAAACATCAGATTTTTGTGAAAGCATCTCAAGTGCAATTAATCTCAGGGATTATTTAATTAAATCTCTACCTGCACATGAATTTTGTCTGCCAGAGCTCTGAAAATTGATCAGGCAGCTTTTCTTTGCCACCCCTTCCTCTCTAGGATGGAGCTAGATTTAAAATATTTTTACAAATCTTACAATTTAACAAGCATCAGTTTGTATTTCAAAGTGCCTAATTGTCCCTAGTATAAGAATTTGTCCTTAATTTTCTTTCCTCTTGCCCCCAAATTCTAGCACAGGTGCTAGGGAAGGAATGGGAGGGTATAAGCATTGGTGTTCACCTACTATGTGCCAAGTGATGTGTCATGTGTTTTTTTTAATGTTACATAAATAGCAACGTTGTTTTAAAAATGACTTTGAACAAATAAGTTATTTCAATTAATAAAATGCCCAAATTAACTCTATAGGAGAAATGAAGAAAGACACTATCTGCATCCAGAGAACTGATAAATAGAAATATGTATAGGACAATAAGCCTATTTTTATGTAAATAGCCATCTCTAGGCTGGGTGCACTCAAAGTGAGGGGAAAAATTTTATTTGATAATTTTGTGGTCTGTTTGAAAGGAATAGTAAGTTGTACTTTACGGATTTACATTTCATGTACTCTCATCTTTTTTATTGTACTGTATTATAGAAATGTTTTGTTTTATTCCATAAATTAAAAATAAACTAAATATGTCACTTTATCCTCACAATAACCTTCCAAATTAGGTGATATTATTCTCCCCATTTGAGAGTTGAAGAAACTGAGGTAAACAGATGTTAAGTACTTAAGAAGAGGCACACAGCTAGTGACTGTCTGAGGCTCAATTTAAACTCAGGCACTCCTGACTCTATGTCCAGGTCTCTTTCCATTGCACACTACCAGATCCCTTTAACATCTATATAATGAGGACTGTAAATGAGTCCATCCTTCTATAAATGGGCTGAAATCAAGGAACTTGTGGATCAGGCTGGAGAGTGCTCTGGCCCAATAACACTTTTTATCCAGTTGCAGAGTTAGAAGTTTCTTCCAGAATAGAACCTAAAAGGATGGGAGTTGGGGATTGTGGCAGAGGTTTTGGCTCTTTCTCACAACAAATTGTACAGCAGATAATGTGGCACATTTTGGGGGAGTTACTTGCTTTTGAAGCTCTAACTGGTGGCCATAGACTCCTATGAATTTGAACATAATTTGAGTGTAAGAATTTAAATATATTAGGGTGAATCTCAAAATGAAGCAGTTCTAGATCCTCACTCTTTTTTGTAAAGAACTAAATTATGAGCTTCTCTCCTTTATCTCTGACTGATTTCCTTGCTCAGGCCTTCCAGTTCCCAGAGAAGATGTGATTTCTTATTTTGAGGAAAGAGAAACACAATGGATGCTGGACCAAGAAGGTCTGAGGAGTTGCCCTTCAGGTGAGTGAGAGAAAGCAGGGAAAGAGAGTTGTGTTTACAAAAGGCTTCTTGGTCTTGTCATGAGCTGAGTGCTAAAGTTGGGGAGAGAAAGACCTGCCTTAAAGTTCTTTTCCACATTTTTTTTTAGAAGTGGCTTCCTGGGCTAGTCACTTGATCTCAATTTCCTCATCTGTAAAATGAAAAGATTGGAATCCATGGCCTTTCAGCTCCCTTGCAGTGATCCCATATGAAATCATTGTTTGTCATTTGGGTCATGGAATTCTCCTCAAAATGCCAAAAGGAATTAGGTTATCCAAGGTGAATTCTCTCTTAGAACTTCAAGTCAACAAACATTTTAATTGCCTGCTACAAGCCAGGCCCTCAGATGAGTACCAGGAACATAGAGATATGAGACATTTCTTGTTCTCTTGGAGGGTACAAACTGGTGGGACAGACCACCCACCCACAGCTATGTAGAAATCCATTGTGGACTGGATAAAATGGTACTAAATTTGGTGCCGCACCAGATCACTAATTAGTGAGAGTAGAAATGGTCTAAGAAGGAAAGCAGAATTGGGGAGGAAATAGTCAAAATTAAATAAAATTAATAGTCAGAATTTATAGATTACGTTCTCTTTAGGGAAATAGAAAGTAACTGAGTTTGTTCTGCCTATTGTAGGGAGGGGATATGTGTGTGGGGGGGAGGGGTGCGCGCGCATGTGTGTGTGTATGCATTATCTGTATTTTATTTTGTTGTGTGTGGTTTTTTTCTTTTTTAGGAGAGATCAGACTCCAATTGAAGAAAAATATTGTAAAACTCAGCCCTTCTTTAGATGAAACTGACAAGCAAACATTCATGAATGATGGTCCCTGTGATTTCACTTGGGGAGAAATCTGTGCTACACATGAGAGAATCCCCACTGGAGAAAAACCTTATGAATGTAATGAATGTGGAAAGGCTTTTAGAGTGAAAAATTATTGTATTGCACATCAGAGAATTCATACTAGAGAAAAATGTTATGAATGTAATCAATGTGGAAAGACTTTTACATTAAAGAATAAACTTATTAAACATCAGAAAGTCCACACTGGAGAGAAGTCTTATAAATGTAATCATTGTGGAAAGACTTTTACATTGAAAAATAAACTTATTAAACATCAGAAAGTCCACACTGGAGAGAAGCCTTATGAAGGTAATCAATGTGAAAAGACTTTTGCATTGAAGAATAAACTTATTAAACATCAGAAAATCCACACTGGAGATAAAACTTATAAATGTAATCAATGTGGAAAGGCATTTACACAGAGGGCTCATCTTTTTGTACATCAGAGAATCCACACTGGAGAGAACTCCCATGAATGTAAACAATGTGGAAAGACTTTTACACGAAGGACGGGTTTTATTCTACATCAGAGAATCCACACTGGAGAGAAACCTTATGAATGTAATCAATGTGGAAAGGCTTTTACACAGAGAGCTCATCTTGTTAAACATCAGAGAATTCACACTGGAGAGAAACATTATGAATGTAATCAATGTGGAAAAGCTTTTACATTGAAGAATAAACTTATTAAACATCAGAAAATCCACACTGGAGAGAAATCTTATAAATGTAATCAATGTGGAAAGGCTTTTACACGGAAGACTGGTTTTATTCGGCACCAGAGAATCCATACTGGAGAGAAACCTTATGAATGTAACCAATGTGGAAAGAATTTTTCACAGAAAAGTAATCTTGTTCAACATCAGAGAATCCACACTGGAAAGAAACCTTATAAATGTAATCAATGTGAAAAGGCTTTTATTTGGAAGAATAAACTTATTGCACATCAGAGAATCCATACAGGAGAGAAACCTTATGAATGTATTGTATGTGGAAAAGCTTTTACATGGAAGAATAAACTTAATAAACACCAGAGAATCCACACTGGAGAGAAACCTTACGAATGTAATGAATGTAGAAAGGCTTTTACACAGAGAGCTCATCTTATTAAACATCAGAGAATCCACACTGGAGAGAACTCCCATGAATGTAATCAATGTGAAAAATCTTTTAGAGTGAAGAAAGATCTTATTGCACATCAGAGAATCCATTCTGGAGAGAATCCTTATGAATGTAAACAATGTGGAAAGGCTTTTACACGGAAGACCGGTTTTATTCGGCATCAGAGAATCCACACTGGGGAGAGGCCTTATGAATGTAATCAATGTGGAAAGACTTTTACATGGAAGACCGGTTTTATTCGGCATCAGAGAATCCACAGTGGAGAGAAGCCCTATGAATGTAATCAATGTGGAATGGCTTTTAAATGGAAAACTGGTTTTATTCAACATCAGAGAATCCATACTGGAGAAAAGCCTTATGAATGTAATCAATGTGGAAAGACTTTTACACAGAAGGGTCATCTTATTGTCCATCAGAGAATCCACACTGCAGAGAATTCTTATGAGTGTAATCAATGTGGAAAGTCTTTTAGAGTAAGAAACTATCTTATTGCACATCAGAGAATCCACAATCAAGAAAAGCCTTACGAATGTAACCAGTGTAGAAAAACTTTTGCCCAGAAATGTAATCTTGTTCAACATCAGAGAATCCACAATGGAGAGAAGCCTTATGAATGTAATCAATGTGAAAAGGCTTTTAGATTGAAAAGAGATTTTATTGGACACCAGAGATTCCATACAGGAGAGAAATTTTAAGAATGAAGTAAATGTAGAAAGGAATTTACATGGGAAAAAAACTTAATGAATATTGGAGAATCCACACTGGAGAGAATGCCTGTGATTGTAATCAGTGTAATACAGCCTTCAGGCTAAAGTCAGTTCTGGTTTACTATCAGAATTTGTGGGCAAAATGGAAATCTTATAACTGACCTGAATGAAGGAAGGCATAGAAATGGAACATACAACAGTTTAGCAGAAAATTCACTCTGGGGACAAGGCATCTATGAACTCAAGGATTTATAATGAAAGTGCTCGGTGAGAACATGCTTTTCTCTAGCATATGGAGGTCACTGGTGAAGGTTAAGTTGGGTCTGACTATAATAGACTAGTTAGATGAGAAAAATAATTCATAAGCTTCCTGGAGGAGACAATAGTTTATCTCACAGAATCACACAATTCAGTGAGAGAATAATTCTGGATGATCTCAGAAATAGTGTCTTCAGAGTAAGGAAAAGACATTTTGTCATTACTGGGTCAACTGAGGAACAATATTTGATGAAAGGGGAAACATTGATTTCTTTGATCAAAGGTATAATAATGGGGGAAATTTTGAGGAATATTGTCTAATGCAGGCCATCAGCATGCATGTATTCAGCCTACCTCCAGGTTACCTCATGGGACAATCAAGAAACTTCTTATTAACTTGAGATTTTTGTGACCCAGTAATCCTGGAGATGAAAGAATTCTGATGATGAACTTGAGACAGAACAAAAAACCATCATGTAAAAAAAAAAGCAGGCAAGAAGTCTTGCACTTCTGTCTAAAAAGCTTCCCATGGTTCCTCCTACTCTGCCAGCCTAGAAAGGAAATCTAAAGGACAAACTAAATTCCACATAAGAGGCTTCTATTGTGCTTGCCACATGCACTCTATAAATCAGTGAAAGCCTTAGGTAATTGTGACAGCGCTCTCATCAGAGTAATGGTTTCCCATTCAGAAATCAACATGTTGGACTTAAAGAAGCAATTTAAAAGGTGCTATGGGAAATCTCTCTTCTTTCAAGCTAAGTCTGAGAAGTCTTCCTTTGCCAGGAAGAACAAACACTGCTAGGAAGAAAGGTTTCTAACCAAATTCATTTGGATGTTAATGATGATGCAAGCCACCTCTTGTTTCTTAGTCACTGGAAGGGGCTTGAGGGGCCCTCTAGTCCAAACTTATACCTGCACAGGTTTGAAAACATTTCTGCTTGAAGACCTGATAAGGAACCCATTATTAAGACACTTGCCATATATCCAGCTGAAATTTGCCTCTTGGAGCTCACACTCTTCAGTCCTAGGGAATCCCTCTGGGGCCAAGCAGAACAAGAGTGATTCATCCTAGACATAAAAGCCTTTCAGATATTTAAAGAGTATTTCGTGTTGCCCAAGTTTTCTCTTCTTCAGGTTAAGCAGCCTTAACTCTTTCAACTGATCCTCATTTGGCAAAGTCTCCATCATATTCATAGGCTTTCTCTGGATGTATTCAGACTTATCAATACCTCTTGTTGATTGCCTCCCATTCATCACAGATAGGTAGAAACATGCATGTTCTCTGTCATGTATATTTCTGTGTTGTCACTTCCATTAGACTGTGAGCTCCTTGTGAGCAGGGAATGTCTTTTGCCATTTTTTGGTGTCCCTGGGTCAGAGGCTCAGTTCAGTCCCTGGAATATAAATAGGGACTTAACACATTCTTGTTGACTGATTGTTATAAACTAGTCTGACCAGATCAGGCAAGGTACAACAGGACTATCACCTCTATCTACAAAGAGGGATTGTCAGGACTTTCTTAGTCCTTTGCCTTTCCAATTTGATGTGTATACACAATGACCAATCTTCCATTGACACAAAAAGGTAGGGATGGAGAGGGAAGAATGAGGAAAGCAAATGATTCTTCTTTCACCTCCCTAAATCTGAGATGGAAGAAAATTGTGACAATTGTGGATAATTATTGGTTGTGTGGTTTCCCTCCCAGTGTTTCTGTTGCTTTGCAGTTTATGTTTATAAATGAGACCATCCCTCCTGATTGTACTCAAAAAGGCTCAAGAAACCCATTTAGAGCCACTCCAGGGAACCTGTGGAAGATATTCATAAAGTATGCATGGGTGGCTTTCAGAAATGGAATATGGGATTATGTTTGGTAAAAGTCATACCAAGGTAATAAAACTATTACAAGAACATCATGTCCAAAAAATAACGTGTGTGTGTGTATGTGTGTAGAACTTATTCAAACTGATCACACAGCCCTCTGTGAAACCCATAACAGGGTTGAAACAGTCTCAGCAAGGACACAGTGACTGGTACATGGCCTTGCTTGTTTAGATCCATATCCAATAGCACTGGCCTGCACCTGGATTCTGGCAACTGGCCCTGTACTGAGCAGAACATCAAAACTTTAACCAAAAGCACATTAATACATACCATGACACTTTATAGCTTTTGCTTCCATTGATTTCTCCCAAGTCCCATGGGAGTTTTCAGGGGTCAGTTTGAGGATCCACTGAACCATCTGATGGCCACTCCAGTTTGTATCCCTCTTTATGTAACTTATATGATGATGGAAGGACTTTTATAATCCTAATAGAGGGCCTGGCCTTTCTTCAGTACCCCTAAGCCTCTTTGGTTGAGGTACCCCTTGGTTGAGGGAGGCTCCAAATTCCCTTGGGAGGGGAAATCTGGATCTTACAGGTTCCTATTCTCCATAGACTATAACCCTGCCTGTTGGGCACCGGACTTCTTGATACTTAATACCACCTGCTACGAAGTTGGACCTTGATGGAGGGCATCACACAGTAATGATCTACCTCCCCCAATGATCATTCCTCCCACTAATGCTGCTTCTTGTGGCCTGACTGTTCAATGGTGACCATACTCGCACCCCCTCATCCTCCATCTTCACCAGGAATTCTGAAAGTGATCACTAATTTACAAACCTTCATCCCCTCCTTGTCTACGCTCCTATTCTCTGATGCCAACCAGACTGCTCCAATGCCCTGTTCTTAATCTGTCCTCCCCTTTCAATGTATACTTCAGAATATTTGCTCCATATTTAACCACTAAAAAGAAGAACCAAGATGGTGGAGCCATGATGGCAAAAGCATGGCAGGAACTCTCCCAAATTTTCCTCCAAACAACTATCAAATAATGCCTCAAAGTGAATTCTGGAGAGACAAGGGGAAACATTGTTTCTAGTCTAAGATAATTTAGAAGTTCAGCGGGACATATCTGTCTCACTGAGGTAATGAGAGAGTGCAGTCCAGTACAGTGGCCCTTAGGTCAGCTAGGATCATGCTGCACCCTAGCCAACCAGAACTGAGAGTCTATGCACCTGACATAGGCCAGAAGCCAGATTTTAAACCCTAGTGGAAGAAACTTGGGGGAGACGCTTGAGAAAGTCCCCCCCCCCCCCCCCCCCCCCCAGGAGCAACATGTGAAGTGAGCCATGAAATAGACTGGAAAAATGAACACACAAATACACAAATACCCCAGAACTTGACTATAAAAAGTTGCTATGGTAAGAGGGAAGATTAAAAAAACAAACTCAAAAAGAGATGTCAAAATTGCCTACATGTAAAACCACCCCCTGCAAAAACGTGAATTAATCTGTGGCCCAAACAGAATTACTGAAAACTCCAAAAAGATTTAAAGATGCAAGAAAAAGAGGTGGAAAAGTCAGAAGACAAATGGAAGGGAAGTAAAAGAGTGATACAAGGGAATCATGAAAAAGCCAACCACCTTTAAAGGAAGTACAAAAAAGGAGGGAAAGATATTAAAAGTATTTCCCAAAGAATGTAGACTTAAACAAATGGAAAATGAGGGGCAAATCTCATTTTAAAAAAATATGATTCCTTAAAAATTAGAATTGGGCAAGTGGAAGCCATTGATTAAAGTGGGATATCAAGAGATGAACAAACTCAAAAGAACAATGAGGGAAAAGAAGAAAATGTGAAGTATCTCATTGGAAAAATAATTGCTCTGGAAAATAAATCCAGGAGACATAATTTCAGAGTTTTTAGGCTACCTGAAATCCATGATCAAAACAAGTTTGAACATCATTATTCAAGAATTATCAAGTAAAATTATACTGATATTCTAGCACTAGAGGGGAAAATAGAAATTGAAAGAATCTACCCATTATGTCTTGAAAAAAGAAATGAATGTTGTAGCCAAATTCCAAAGCTCCCAGGTCAAAGGGAAACTATTACAAGTAGCCAGAAAGAAGCACTTCACATATCATGGTGCTATAATCAGGATTGTACAGAACTCAGCAGCTTCTATCTTAAAGGATAAGAAGACTTTGAATATGGCACTCAAGAAGGCAAAAGAGGTGGGATTTTCACCAAGAATTACCTATTCAGCAAAACTGAATATAATCCTTCAAAGGAAAAATGAATATTCAATGAAATAGAGTACTTTCAGACATTCCTGATGGAACTGAGGAGGAGTGATAGGAGAGAGGGTGGATTTGGAAAGGCAATAGTCAAAAGTAAGATTTCTAAGGAAAAACAGTAAAGAGAGAAATGAGAGATAAACTGAAAATAGAATGGAGGAAAATGCAAAGGCATCATAACTGTAGGCGTGAATGGGATAAACTTCCCCTAAAATGGAAGCAGAAAGGAGAGCTGATTAAAAACTAATGTCCTACAATATACTGTCTACCAGAAACACAATGGAAGCAGAGAGATACACAGAGTAAGGTGAGGAGCTGAATCAGAATCTATTATACTTCAGATAGAGTAAAAAACAAAAACCCCCCAGACGTAGCAATCAGGATCTCAGACAAAACAAAAGCAAAAATAGTTCTAATCAAAAGAGATAGGGAAGGAAATAATTCACATTTTGCTAAGAGGTACCAAAAACAGTGATTTTAAATATATTTAGTTAGACACCAAGTGGTATAGCATTCATATTTTTAAAGAAATTAAATAAGTTATGGGAAGTAATAGGAAAACTTTACTAATGAGGGGATTCAATTGTCTCCTCTCAGAACTAAATGAATGTATTTTTTTTAATTCAAGAAAGAAATTAAGGACATGAATAAAATACCAGAAAAAAATATATTTGATAAACCTTTTGAGAAACTTGAATGGAAATAAAAATTAGTATGTTTCTTCTCAGTAGAATCTGGCACCTTTGCCAAAACTGGCCATGTATTGGGACATAAAAACCTCACAATCAAATGCAGAAATAACAAATGCATCCCTTCCAGACTATAATGCAATAAAAATTGCATGCCATTAAGGGCCATGGGAAAACATGCGTTAAAAAAAATAATAGGACAATTACAAAACATTTCACCACAAGTAAATTCAGATTTAAATAATTGGGAAAAGATCACTTGCTCATGGGTAGACTGAACTAAAACAATTAAAATGACAATTCTACCTAAATTAATTTTCTTAATCAATGCCATAACAATCAAACTACCAAAAAATTATAGAAATAGAGAAATAATTCTAAAATTCATTAGGAAGAACAAAAGTATATCATGGGAACTAATGAAAAATGTGAAGGAAAGTGGGCTATCTGTACTAGATACAAAAACTATAAGCAGCAATCAGTAAAAGTAGTTGGTACTGGCTCAGAAATAAAAGTTGTGTATCAGTAATCAATGACTATAGTAATCTGATAAACCCAAAGATTTCTGGGATTTTTAAAAAAAATCACTATTTGACAAAAACTGCTGGAAAAACAGGAAAACAGTTTGGCAGAAACTTGGCATAGACCAACATGTCACAGCCTGTCCCAAGATAAGGTCAACTTGGGTCCTGCATGTAGACTTAAAGGGTGATACCATAGGCAAATTAGGAGAGCAAACCTATCAGATCTATGGAGAAGGTAAGAATTCATAACCAAACAAAAGAATATTATGAAATGCAAAATGAGTAATTTTGATTACATGAAATGAAAAGGTTTTGCACTAACAAAAATAATGTAACTAGTATTAGAAGGGAAGCAAAAAGTTTGGAAGCAATTTTTGCTTCCAATGTTCCTGATAAAGGCTTCATTTGTTAAATGCATATAGAGAACTAGGTCAAATATTGCCTTGAGCCTCAGCAGGAACCACAGGAATTTTCACTTTCCAGACTGTTCAGAGTTGGGGGTCTGAGTCTGGGTAGACTGAGAGAACCTCTGCTGAGTGGGAATGCGAGACCCAGCCTTTGTGCAGAAACATGGAAGGAACCAGCACACTGGAAGTATAGAAGTAATGGGGCAGGGATGCTGCTGTCTATGGGTACTTTCAAGAGGAGAGAGCATTTGGTTTGGGGTTCCAAGTCAGAGAGGAGAGCTGAAGTGAAGCTAGAGGCACAGTCCCCTCACTCCACAATTAGAAGAAATCACACTAGTACTTCTCATTAAGGAAAAAAAAATGAAAAGGCAAAGAAGAAAGAACCCAAACAGAGATATTTACTATAGGAATAGAAAAAAATTCAGTTCCTCCTCAGAGAAGGACAGTGAAGTTAAAAAAAAAAAAAAGCCTTTCTACCTCAGAGTAATGTTAAATGTCTCCATGCCCAGAGAGAATTATAGAAGAACTCAAAATAAAAAAATCTTTTAAAATCAAGAGAGAGAGATTGAGGGAAAAAAAAATTTTAAGAATTTTTAGAATAGAACAAGAATAAATAGAAGTTAACTTACTAGAAAAAGAAATACAGTCTTAAAGAAGAAAATAATTCTTTGAAGATTAGAATTGGGCAAGGGGAAGCCAGGGAAGCTATAGGAAACCAAGAAATAACAAAACAAAATATCAATAATGAAAAAGATAGAATGGAAACATAAGAAAAACAATAAATATCAGAACAGATCAAGAAGAAAAAATATAAGAATAATTGGTCTACCTGAAAACTGTTACCAAAAAAAGAACCTTGACACAATAATGCAAGAAATAATACAAGAAAAATGTCCTGGAGTGATAGAACATGAGGGAAAAGTACAAATAGAAAAAAAATTTCCATTAATCACCACATCAAAAAGATCCTTTATGGAAAACATACAGGAATATTATAGCCAAATTTTGAAACCCCCATATCAAAACAAGAAACAAAGCAAAGAAACCAAACAAGAAAAAAAGATTCAAATATTCTGAAGCTACAATTAGAATTGTACAAGACTTATTATCAGCCACAATAAAAGACTTCAGATCCTGGAAGCATATATCAGCAACCAAAAGACCTAGACATGTTGCCAAAAAAATACATCCAGCAAAATTATGTATAATATTGAACGAAATAGACATTCAATAAACTTGCAAATTTCCAATACTTTCAACCAAACCCGAACTTAATAGAAAATTTAAGATGTAAGAGTCAATATCAAAAATTAATTTCAAAGAACTTAACACAAAATGTTTATTTTTTTTAACATGGAAATGTATTCCATATATTTAAAGTTGGCATCAATAATTGGGTAGCTCAAAAGAAACATTGGGGCAGAATTGAATATGATGTGAATCTAAAAAGCAAAACTGTCTAGGTAAAAATAATAATTGTTATACAAATGAATTGTAGAGGAAGAATAGAAACAGAGGCTTTGGGGAAGAGGGGAGGGCTCATAATTCTGAAAACCTACTCAAATCAGGAATGGGTTAAATAGGCAATGCTACATACATACCATGAAAGGGATAGCACCCTCCAAAATCTATAAAGACATAAAGGGTGATGGATAAGGGGACAAGGAAGAAAGCCAAACCAGAGAACATTACAGAGTAGGAGAAGATTAAGTAATAGCTAGGCAAATTAAGGAGCAAAATTAAAACAGAAAAGTTAGCAGGAATAGGAAAAAAGAGATATACACAAACACTATAACAAGTAACAGGAGTGGAATTTATTAGGGAAAAAAAAGGAGGGCTAGTAATCATTGATCTCAAAGTCCAACTTAAAGATTCAATCAAAAGAGAAATTTACATGTTAATTATACTAATATTATGTTAGAAGTATGTTTACATATGGACAAATGCATGTGTGTATATATGTGTGTGTCCAAGGATATGTAGATAGGTATGCATGTAGCTCTGTGTATGTATGTGTATAGATATATGTATCTAGGGGTGGGTATAAATGTATATTTGTGTCTCTATCTATATCTATATATGTATAATCTGTGCTTAACTATAGCCTGTTTGGGGGAAGTATAGGGATGAAAGAGGTTAAAGTTTAAAATGTGTGCAGAAGAGAAAAAAAGATGTTTCCACAAGGAAGCAAAGATGGACACTTATGAATATAATTTCTATTATTATGTATGCTGTCTTGAAATGGAACTTTATTATTATATATTTTGAATCCTCTCTATTGTACTACTGGACATATAACAATGTTTTAGGGGTTTTTTAATTTTCCTTTTCTGTCTTTTTTCCTATTCTACTTTTCTCATTTTGTATTTAATGTAATAAGTAATTTTTTAAAAAGTAAAAAATGATGGGTTTGGGGGAAAAATTAAAAAAGGAATAACAGGACTAAAAAATTGATTGGAAAGTGAGTAGGTAAAAGAACAGATCATACAAAAAAATCCCTTTCATTAATAAAAATGACAACAATGAGACAACATACCAAAAATTGATGAGATGCAACCAAATGTGCTATTCCATACATTCAAATACTTATCAGACATTTTGAGTTAGATATCCAATGGACATCTCAAACTCCATATCCAATATAAAATCTGATACTTTTCCCCAAAATCTCACCCTTCTTCCAAAAGTTCCTTACTTTTCTTAAGGATATCACATTCCTCCAGTTACTCAAATTCACAACCCCAGGTTTATTCTTCACTTCTCACTATCTCTCAATTCCCATATCTAATCAGCTGCCAAATCTGGTCATTTCAATGGCCACCACATCTTTTATATTACCCTTCATTCACACAGCAACTGCTCTAATTCAAGTTTTAAACACATCTCATTTGGTATCTAATTGGATTTCTTGAGGCAGATCTCTCTCCTCTCCAATCCTTCCATTAAACTGCCACAATAATGTCCTAACATGTAGGAACAAATGTCGCTCCCCACTCAATAACTGTATTGCCTCTAAGATCAGATATAAAGTCTTCTTTTTAGCATTTAAAACCTTTTGCCATCTTTTCAGCTTTCTTATGCATCACTTCCCTTCAGATAGCTTGTGGTCCAGCCAAACTGTTCTTCTTCCCCACATATGGTGCTCCTTCTCCAATTTCCACACCTTTGTTCTGACTGCCACTCATTCCTGGAAGCTTCTTATGCCATCTCTCGGCATCTTCAAACGGCTTACTTCAAAACTCGGCTGAAATAACTCCTTTCATAGAAGCCTTTCCTTATCTTCCCAGTTGCTAGAGACTTCCTCACCATTCCTCTCATCTCTTTCACAGATTATCTCCAATTTAGCATATTTTAACTTATTTGCACATAGTTGTGTACATGTCATCTCAACCACTGGAACAGAAATGGGGAACATCTGGCTGACTGTCTGGCAGTATTGCTAAGGCAACTGCAGGCAGGATAAGCTGAAAGTCGGGTACAATAGCCTCCCACTGCTTGACTTCTACAAGTTGATGATCTTGTATGGCTCATGAATGACATTATAAATATCCAGACGGCCTTTGGCAGAAAAGATATTCCCCACCCCTGCATTAGAAGATGAGCTTCTTGTGAGCAGGGACTGGTTCTGTTTCTGCACTTAGTATAACAGCTGGTGTATAGTAGGTACTTAAAAAACTCTCACTGGATTTTTGTTGACTTGCCTTGAATGCAGTTTATATACAATTATGTGTGTGTGTGTTTTCTCCTTTAGAATGTTAGCTCCTTGAGGAAAGGCATTTGTGAAATGTTTGTTGATTGTATCAACTGAAAGTGTTCAAAACGTACACAATGAAAAACACAACAAAAGGGCAGCTGGGTTGCTCAGTGAGCACTGGAATCAAGAGCATTTGAAGTCAAACTTAGTCTCAAACCGTTGACACTTAATAGCTATAAAGACCCTGGGCAAGACACAACCCTTATTGCCAAAGGAAAAGAAAGGGAAAATGAAAGAAAAAGGAGAAGGAAGGGGAGGGGAAGGGAGAAAGGAAAACACAGAGAAGCTTAGGTATATCCATAGGAGTTCAATCAGGATGGGGAAAAGACTGAAAACTGATTGCATTTATTGGTAAAGTTTAGCAGAGAAATAAATGTCAGTACTTAACGGGAGATATAAAATGTGTCTCTGAGAACATGAAGGACCCTCTTCACATAAAGGAAGCTTTAGAAGTGTGTGTCACTGTGTTCCATAAGGCAAAACCAAGAACAGTTAGTGGATATTTAGAAAAACAGGTTTAGAAAGACAGATAGGAGGAAACTCCCCAGCAATTAGAGCTATTCAAAGTAGAATAGATTGGAAGGTCACAAATTCTGTCTTAAACTGAGGATAATAATCCTTCTTGGGAATTTTATAGAGATTTTATAGGGATTTTATAGAGAAAATTAGAGAGATTTATAGAGATTCTTATTCAGTCACAGAGCAGAAAAGATCACAGTGGGAGCAGCTTCCACCAAAAGGTTAAAACTTTTTAAGAGCAGAAGAATATGTTCCACCTTGGTGTTTCTAGATCCAATTATCCAAACTTTTCATTAATTTACTCATATGAAAAAGAAAGCAAAGAGGGGACCTGGATTGCCAGAAGAGACTGTCTACAGCACTAAGAAGTCACCCTTTAATGTTCATAATGTTCAAATTGCATTTCAATTTATGCAAAACAGATCTTCCATCAACAGAATTTAAGCTCCTGGAGTCCAGGGACAATTTCTCTTTACCTTTTTCTTAGTGTCCTTGTTGTCTAGAATGGAGCCTGGCCCATAATTACTTCACAAATGCTTGATGATCAATGAATGGATGGTGCCAATGAGAAACATTAAAAGGATTACTACTAGTAGAAAAAGTGTGATTGCTAGTAGAAACTCTTGTAAAAGTAGAGGGAAACAATTGTGCATGCTGAAAGCTCCTCAGGAGTCAAGTGTCAGAAATGGAAAACAGTGTTGGGCTGCATGGGAAAAGGCAGCACTTCTTGAAACAAGGACGTGGTAATATCACTTACTCTGCCCTGAAACTTTGTGTTCACCCCTATAGCCACAGCTTAACCAAGATGTGGATAAATTATAGAGTATTCAGCGTAAGAAAGCCAGGATGATGAAGCACCTCAAGTATGTGCCATGAGGATCGTTTGGAAAAACTAAGGAATTTTAGTTAGAAGACCTAGAAGAGGGAAATTAATGATGGATATTTTAATACAAATTAAAACAAATAAATGAATTATGGAGTCAAAACTAGGATGACCATTTTCAAGGATGTGAAATCTCAAGTCTTCTTGGACTTGCCCTGTCTGACTCAAGATGACCAGAGAAATGTCAAATCTTCTTAGACTTGTCCTATCTGACTCAAGATGACCAGAATCAGAAGCAGAGTAGGAGGTGCCAAGATGAATTCTCTGTTGGTTAAAAAACTAAACCAAACAAAAGTGAACAGAACTTCATAAGAACTTTAGCTTCCCAGATGTGGAGTTCCCACTTGACACCCACATGACTTCCCATCTGACAAAAGTCAGATGACTATATGGCATGAGGTCTTTGGGGGTATGGCTTGGAGCAAGCAACCTGTGAGTTCCTTTCCAATTCCGAGATTTAGTGATTTGGATTCCATTTGAATTCCTCCAATTCTCCACTTCCATTTGCCTCCTCAGAGTTCTTACCAAATTTCTTCTAATTTCTAGGTTCATGGTTATTAGCTGTTTTTATTATTACCAAAGACATTGCTTAATGATACTGAAAATTCTAGTCACTTCTTCTAGGTTCTCTAAAAGGAATGATTTCTCTGGTTGCCTGAGAGAATAAAATTACCTTCCCAGGAAACTGTACTATAGATAAGAGTTACAACTTGCTCTTGAGCATAAGTAATGAATGAGTCATTTCAAGAGATGAGTGAACTACATTGAAATCTTTTTAAAAGGTGAATTGTTAAGTTGTTTGATGAATGACTTTGTACCAATACTTGAGGGAGTTTGAAAAGAGAAAAAAATTATTGATTATTCAATCCTTTAATGTTCATAAGCACATATGATTAGTGATATTCCCCATATATTACTAATTGCACTCAAATGAAATAACATGACAATATTATGGGGGAGGAGGTTCCCAAATATACCCAATTAAGTATATTAGAGTTTTTAAACATTGTAATGACACTCTCTTACAGTTTAACTCATAATTTCATAGTATTCTGATCAGAAAGAAAAATTTTCTAAGGAAACAATTGCATCAACATGAAATCATTTTTTAAAAATTCTTGCATTTCTTATACAATGATTTCCCAAACATTTCAATAGCAGAAAAAAATGGAAGTGATATAATAACATAAAGAAAGAAAATTGTTAAATGATATCAATTCCATTCGATACATTTGTGATGCATCTCTCAATTTGGCACTCTAGACTTATTGGATTAAAAGTAGGATAAGAGTAATTATGATATTATTCTTACAGTTTCTCAGCATATAGCTTAAATGTTGAATTTTAAGGGATTTTGCCTTAAGGTCTGCTTGTGAGGGTCAAAGATCACAATTATAAGGGAAATCTAATCTGGTTTATCATTACAAACAAAATGTAGCATCTTTATTTTCCCAAGAACTATGCTGCCAGCTCCCCAAATTATAAGGTCCATTAGTTTTGGTTATTTTGATGCTGCAGTTTTAGCAGGACAGTTGTTCTGTTCAGAAAGAAGAAGGTATGAGTCTAGGAGAGAAGGAGGTGGTGGAGGCATTGGGGAGGAATAGCTCTCATTGCTAATCAGTCCGCTTGGTGGAGAGGTATGAGCACTGGGGTGGAGTTTGGAGACATGGCAGATATTAAAGGTGGAAGAGACCATTATGTGATGGGAGACAGAGCTTAGGTGGGAAAGGATAAGAGAGTCCATAAGTCCTGGCCTTGGGTGTGATTGGAAGACAGAGCTGAGCCATACTGTTGGCCACAGGGGAGACAGAGTCATCCTCTTAGGACTAGGAAGACTCTCTCAGAAAGGACTGGTGAGAAGTAGGAAATCTTGGAGCTGGAGTCACTTTGCCTTCCCTGGAGTTCAGATCTCTCTCCTAGTTTCCCTTGGAGCTGGGATCATTTTACTTTCTGGAAGCCATAAGTGTTCATGCAAGTCCCAAGTAGTTCTAAACCAGAGTCCCTAGTATTTCCTGGCTTCTGCTGGCTGTTCTTGCATTCTCCTTTTCTGATCTCATGGTGAATGTCTTCCAGTTCTACCAGGAGCACACTTTTCTACCAAGTCTGCCTTCCGTATGAGGTCCTTGTGCCTTGAATGGTTAATATGGATTAGAAGTTCTTTTATGTCTCTGTACAGCACATAAGCTATCATGCCTTCTGAGTGATTCCCATGTCTAAAGAAAACATCTGCCCCTCTAAAGAAACATATTTGAACACCAATGTGATTAAATTCTGAAAACTGAGGAATGGGGAGGCAGGCTGTAAAGCAGAAACGATTGTGGGTAGGAGACTAGCCAATCTCCTGATTGCTTCCCTCAGATGTTTTGCAGAAACTCAGTCACATTCCTGCAAAATATGTTAACCCTTAAAGGAGCCGTGTATCACTTGGACCTAGGCAGACCCAAACAAGGAATCACAACACAATTCCTAAACATAGTGCCCTATTTGCTCCAACTATTATTTAAATGATCACAGTACCTTACTAGCTTTGGAATTTCACCCATGGAGATTTTCTGCCTGGGACTTTACCAGTCAGGACTGAGAGCTGGAATCCAAGATCCCCAAGCTGAAAGACTCAGGAGTTGGTGCTTCCCCAAATTGGTGATGTTTTCCACTATTTTTGACATTTACATTAATATTGCTAATATTATTAATATTAATAATATTAGTATTAGGACTTATTAGCTACTGTTGCTGTTGCTGAAAATTGCCTATGCATTTGCCTTTTCTATAAATGAAAACATCTATCTTCTTCTCCTTAAGTGTTTTAGTGCCACAAACAGAATTTGTAGTATAGTATGCCATTTTTGAACATGAATAAAGAGGTGTGTGAACAAGATATTCCAGGGTGGGAGCATTTGCCTTCCTCCTCAGTGGTGAAGGAGTGGGCAAATGGGACAGGACCCAGCAAAGACGGGGTAGTCTGTTAAAAACTGCAGAACCGTTGCAGGTGACTACTTGCTGGCAGAATATCCCAGTAGAAAAAGGAAAAGAGATGGTAGGGGTGTGTAGAAAGGGGTGGGGGCTGCTAACTGCATATTGTAAACTGTGTGACCAAAGAGATCAAGTTCTTGAGGAAAAGGTAATTTTATAGAAGGGAACTGGCTGAGTTACAAAGTAAACTGTCTATGCTACAATGTCAGGTTTCATGGGCGGGGGTGGGGTGAGGGGGTGTCAAGTATGTAATTATCAGAGTGTGGCAGAGAAGGCAGCTGTTCAACACGCAGCACAAGCATAAGGGAAGGAAAGGGAAGTATAATAAAAAGTAAGGGCATACTTCTATCACTACTGCAAGAGTGGAGTGGGACCCTGACAAGTGGGACTGGAACTTCGGGGATGAGACGGAGGATGAGTACAGTTTACACAATGAGGCATGGAAATACCATGAGCAAAAACATCTGAACAATGGCTTAGGTACCCATCACATTACTGGGAGAAAAAGAAAAGTGTGGGGGAGCAGGTCAGGGATATGGGGAAAATCAGGTTTTTAAGGAAGTGACTGAGGATTTTACTCCACAAGAAATTACTGATATCATTAGTAGGTTTACCCAAAAGCCTGGAGAACTGTTATGGGCCAGAACTCTGAACTTGAAACAAAAGACTCTTACAACATACTAAGTCAGTGGAATTGATAGAGACAATAGTTATCGTTCGGTATGAATGATTAATTTAATCAATTTAATAATTGATTTAATAACAAGGAGATATTATGGGCCAGAACTTGAAATAAGATACTAAATGGAATTGAGGAGACAGTGGTTAAATCTAGTTTAGCATTGATTTAATTCTATAACAAATGATGGTTTCCTAGTGATATAATGATTGGTGTATACTCAGTGTAGGGCACATAAGCTAGAAGCTCTCAGGGTCAGGAAGGACAAGCGCACTAGAAGCTCTCGGAGGCCGAGACAGATTCATTCCATCGTCCACCTTTGTGGTGGCTGGAGGCTAAAGCACAAATCTTTGGATATTTAGAGAGATTCAGAGGGCAGAGAAGGAGGCAGGAGCTCAAGCTCATGGAACCAAGAAGAGAGGAAGGCCTCCAGAAAACTAGCCAAGACCCAAGTGAAGGAGATAGGACTTTGAAAGAGACAATAAAAGATTTGACTTTAACACCTGGCTGCACTTGTGGTGATTACTGAACTGAAATGAAAGCTGTTCCCAGAGACTCTTAAGGAAACCCAATAAGAGAACATTACATTTTAGAGAGAACACTATAGAGAACCTTTGATTTCCTGGGTGGTAAGGATCAGTGTTAGTGGAGCAGGAGAGATATGATAGGATATCAAGGATTATATAAAATTCTTAAGTGTTAGTAATAATTCCTTTATACAACAAGCTTAATACATGGCTTAACTTAGAGGCCTTCAGTCACTATGGAATATAGCTTCTCAGGGACACAATAGTACGGAGGTCTCCCTGACCTTGAGGTGGTTCTATTCTAACAATCTGTCAGTGACTCCAAAGTTTTCTGACTTTGGAATCAGTGATCCTGAGATTCCTATCCCCCCACCCTCCCAATCTTGGAGTGCTATTGTTCTGGCAATCTGTCTGTCAAGTCTGTAAAAGTCTTCTGGCCTAGGAATATAATAATATGTCTTCCCTTAAATTTTAGGGAAGATATATTAATGATCCTGAGACTCTCTAACTTTAGAATGCTATTGTTCAAACAATCTGTCTGTAAATGATTCTACAGTCTTCTGGCTTTAGGATAGGCCGAGATCTGCTGGTCAGTCATAACCAAATTCCTGAGTCCACTCCTCAGTTCTACTTCTAAGCCATAAAATTAGAAAATCAATGATATGAAGAACTGGATATATGTGTCTTTTTGCTCTTTTGGAACTTAGCCCACTTCAATTGCTGTTACAATTACAATAAACTTTACCCCTTGACTTGGATATGGGTTCAAGCCTGCAAATTCTTTTGAGACAACTCATAATACTGTTGTGCAATCCCCAATCTTTTGGGATCCCTTCTCAAACTCAATATTTGTTGACCTGGTATGGGGAAAGTCTGGCCTCCCTTGGCTTGATTCTCTCCTTGTCAAGGTAAGCCCCCCATTTTTCTTCCCCAATCCCACAGGTGGGACACCCCAAGCAACTGGGAGAAGGTTTGTCTGGGTCATCATGAGCAAGTTTTCCTTGACTGAGGACACCCAGACTTGGAAATTCTTGCAATTTTCGGCAAAATTCCTAGGGAACCTTTGCCATTTTCTCACTTTCTCTGGGATGCCAAAGGAGACAAAATGCTACAGGATAACTTTTGACTATGAAATTTTATGGCTTTTGACAAAGATGGGAAAGTCCTTCAGTTTCATGCCATTTTTGTATGTCTTGGTCTCTGTGCAGATTGTCTGTGTCCTGTTTGTTCTGTGAGGTAGATTCTGTTATCTGGAAAATTTAAAATGCAGCCAGCAAGAATAAACTTCTATGCTGTAATTAGAATGCTAGGAAGATTGTGACTCCCACCTTAAAAAGGGAAAAAGCCTAACTTTATCCTGTGGACCTCAAGTCTGGTTAAGCAAGGGATTATAAGTTAGCTAATTAAAATTAAACTAGCATCTTTTTTTTTTTTAATTTAATAGCCTTTTATTTACAGGATATATACATGGGTAACTTTACAGCATTAACAATTGCCAAACCTCTTGTTCCAATTTTTCACCTCTTACCCCCCCCACCCCCTCCCCTAAATGGCAGGATGACCAGTTAAACTAGCATCTTCACAGGTGATGCATAAAATAAAATAAGCAAAATAATGTCAGCAAGGTCACAAGTTGGGTGAAGTAAGGAATATCTCCACATTAGATGACTTCTCCCTAGTTTCACCAGAAGGAAATGGGTCAAGCTCTCATAGCCAGTGACTTAAATGTCATAAGATGGTGACTTGCTCCTACTGGACAAGGGTTGGTACAGAAGCACAAAAATGTTTTATGGGACTTTCCATGTAGTTGTGTTCTCTTCCATGCTGGGCTTGGTCACTATCACAAGACAAAACAAAGGTGAGGGGCCTTTAGTTAACTTCCTATAATTAAGCCAGGGAACTTAGAATCTTCAGCCCTGGGGATATATATATATATATATATATATATATATATATATATATATACATAACTTTGATTCTATCAAGTTCACTAATACTGATTAGAATAAAGTAGTCACCCAAATCAATTAGTTCTCACATTAGTTTTGACTTTCCCTGGTTTAGGGATGAAGTCTACATCTCTCTTGGTAGAATATTTTTCCTATTTTCAGTAATCATTTGTGAAGTATGGATACTAACAGTTCTTTCCAAATTTGATAAAATTCTCTTATAAATCTATTGAAAATTAGAGAGATTTTTTTCTTCTTTTTATTCACATACATCTAAATTAGTTTCCTTTTATGAGATTAAACTATTCAAGATTTTTATCTGGTCTTCTAATAGAGCATTTCCTGTTTGAGGAGTTATTCCTTCACTTATTTATTGTGTGTTCTTACTTTCTTTAACATATAATTGTTCATAATATTATTATGATTAATTTTTTTTTATTCCTTATGTCCTTACTGTAATTTTTTGCCTTTCTTCTGTTTTATAGATTTGGTTTTCTGCTTTCGCTAAGCATTTTATCAACTTTATTAGTTATTTTCAAAGAACTCATTTTGGGTTTGATTTGCCATTTTTCATTTCCAATTTATCTATTTAATTTTTATCTATATGTTTTCTTTTGTAGTTATTTTAGCTATATTTCTTTTCTTAATTTTTTAAAGTATGCATTCATTAAGTACATAATTTATTTATCTTGTCTTTTTCTATATTCTGAATGTATGATTGCAAGGATATATTGTCTCCCTGAGGACTGCTTTAGCTGAATCCCACAAAATTTGGCATGTTATTTCATCATTATTATTTAATTTTATGAAGTTATCATTTCTGTGATCTTTTTCTTTAACTCAGATGTCCTTTAGTATGTCATTGCTAAGTCTGTATTTGGTTGTAGTCCCTTAACCAATTTCCATTCTTATTTTACTAGGAAACAAAAGGATATATTGATTATTTCTGCCTTTTTACATTTATTTGCAGTATCTTTGTGCCCTGGTGATTACCTTTTGTACAAACTTCATGTGTTGCAAACAAATATCCATATTACTTTGTTGTCCCATTTTTAAAATGCCATGTCTTTTAACTCTAGTTTCTCCAGAAATTTGCTTATCTCACTTTCCATCTCATATTTCCCTCCTTTTTTTCCTTTCACTTACTCACATAGATCTGCCTTCCTCTCTTTCCCTTCATCTAGAACTCTTCATTACTTTTTTCTTTAATTTCATTCATTTTCTTCCCTTTTCCAATAAGGAAATTTTTCCTCTTCATGGTCCATCTTCTCTTTCTGTTTTACCTAGATTCTCATTCTGAGATCCCTACACCCTACAGGTATAAAAGGTATTCAGTAAAGACTTGTTCTTCTGATTGGTGATGGTCTGTTGAGAATTCTAGAAAATTTTCAGGCCATCTCCCCAGAATTCTGTTCTCATCAGTAATCAAGGTGGCTCAATTAGCATACCATACATCTTTGGCCCATAAATAGCCTTCTGAGTATCATAAAAACACTTTGGAGTATTACTACCTTTTTAAAAATACACATTTCTTTATTAATTATGTGGGGAGAGAAAAAATCAGAACAAAAGGAAAAAAAACATGAGAGAGAAAAAAAGAAGAAAAAGAGGGAGGGGGAAGGAAACATAGCATGTGTTGATTTATATTCAATCTCCATAATTCTCTCTCTGGATGCAGATGGCATTTTCTATCCAAAGTTTATTGAGATTGCCTTGGATCACTGAGTCACTAAGAGGGACCAAGTCTTCAGTAGTTGATCATCATAGATTATTATTATCAGGATAAAATCCAATAACATCTGCCCTCATACTAAACCAAGAATCCTGAATCTCTCTAAGCTTTGCTTGTGCTTTAATTTTGATGGAGTGAAATGCCTTCTTAGAGATGGATGAACTATCCTACTTGGAGTTTGATTTTTATTAAAGGGTCCATGGTCCCCTCCAATAAAGTATACTTCAGATCTCCATCATGATCTTGCATTTGATTTTTTTTCTCATTTAGCAGTTTCTGAATTTCCCATCATCCTCATTAAAAAAAAGTCTTCATGTTTGCAATTGTGCTGACCCAGATGAGTAAATGCAGTGCTGTACACCAAATCTTGGAAAGCTGCCCACTTCTTTTTGGCTCAACTTGTTGCCATCCATGTGTTGGCTCAACTTTCCCTCCAAGTCAGCAACAAACTGTTCTTACTCGCATAAGTGCTTTTGAGTAACATTGGAAGTTATCAAGATATTAAGTCTTCTGATACTCATCTTGCCTTGGGGCTGCTCCTTTTTTTTCTGAAGGCAAATATAGAGCTTGGAGAGGATTAGTTTACAATCTGAACAGTACTCTGCACACATATTGTCTTTGTCACTGTCCCATGCTGCCTGTCTCTTTCCTCTACAATCAGAAAGTCTATTCAATGCTAATGTTTGCTGTGATGATGAATCCATGAAGTTTTACGGTATTAGCAACAAGATCAATTGCAATCATACATCAACTGTGATGGACTTGGCTCTTTTCAACAATGTGGTAATTAAAGGCAATTCCAATAGATTTGTGATGGAAAATGACATCCACATCCCAAGAGAGGGCTATGGGGACTGATTGTGGATCACAACATAGAATTTTCATTTTTTTTTTTTTTTTGGTTACTGTTGGGGTTTATTTGCTTTTTTTTTCTTTTTTCTCTTTGCTCTTTTAGTCTGACTTTTCTTGTGCAGCATGTTAATTGTGGAAATATGTATAGAAGAATTGCACATGTTTAACATATATTGGATTACTTTCTTTCTAAGAGAAGGAATGGGCAAAGGCTAGGAGAAAAATTTTGGAACACAAGGTTTTGCAAAAGTGAATGTTGAAAACTATCTGTGCATATGTTTTAAAAACTTTAAGCTTTAAACAAAATTTAACAAAGCTTTAAAAATTTAAAAAAATCATGAAAAAAGGCAACTCTATATACTTAGGGAGCTGAATCCCACGGCTGCTTACCTTTGCTGCCTGTGTTTAGAGTGGTGTTTCCGGTTCCGATTACATCTGCACCTACTGCATCATCACTTATCTGCTGCCACAGGACTTTGAGAAATGGTCACAGGGTCTGGGTGATGTCTTCAGACCCAGGCACAAGCTGGATTTCAGTGGGCCAGGGTTGCACAGAGTTGTCACAGTCCAGTGGCAGGACACAGTTAAGACACCTGGCCATGGCTCCAGGTGCAGTGGATGACCTTGACATCTTTGATAGCTAACCAAGTTCTAAGCACACCACAGCACCGGCTTCAGCTGCCTTTATGGCCACTGGAGCAGATTGTCCTCATCCATCCATCCCACCAGAATAAGTCTCCACTTCTTGGGGGAGACATCTCCTAAGTCACCAACGAGTTTCAGATCCTTTGCTTACCCTGAACCTGATTTAGCCTGTCCCCCAAAAGGGCTTCCTGGGGTGTGGCCACTGTCTGCTCCGGCCTCGTGGAGTCACAGATGAGAGACAGGTGGAGGTCCCAGTCTTACAGCCCCAAATACCCAACAATTCTGATCCAATCTCCTTAAATCTTTGTTAGAGTTCCTTATCACACGGCTCTGATGCCCAATTTTGGGTGCATTTGGCCTTAAGGTCTGGCCTGCTTGTAGAAGATCGCACCGCAATTTTCCGAGAGCCAGTTCCTCAGAGAACAGGGTTCCCTACTTTCCGTTACTCTGGAGCTGCAGTTTTATCAGGATGCTCTTTCTGCTCGGAAGGAGAACGGGCTGAGTCTTGGAGGACAGCAGGGGGGAGGAGGCGCTGGGGGAGGAGCGATGAGCAGCCCGGAGGGGGGTGGCCCAGGTGGAGCGTGAGCACGGGGCGGAGCTTAGAGGAATGGGCGGAGTTTAGGTCGGAAGACACCATTGAGTGGCGGGGGCCGACTTTAGGGAGCAGAAGCAGTGACAGTCCTTAAGTCCCTGCCTGGGTGACTGAGGGAAAAGGCTCAAGCAACCCAGGGGCTTCAGCGGTTGGGCAGGGAGACATCCACCCCCTCCCAGCGGTCCGGAAGCAGGAAGTCTCTGAGCCGAGACCGGAAGCTGGAAGCTTTGGAGCCGAGATCCTTCTGCCTTCCCCTGTAGCTGAAATCGCCCTGTCTTCTCTGCAGCTGAGATCGCTTTGTCTTCTCTGAGCCGAGATCCCTCTGCCTTCCCTGTTGCTGAGATCCCTCTGCCTTCTCTGAGCCGAGATCCCTCTGCCTTCTCTGAGCCGAGATCCCTCTGCCTTCTCTGAGCCGAGATCCCTCTGCCTTCTCTGAGCCGAGATCCCTCTGCCTTCTCTGAGCTGAGATCCCTCTGCCTTCCCTGTTGCTGAGATCCCTCTGCCTTCTCTGAGCCGAGATCCTTCTGCCTTCCCTGTAGCTGAGATCCCTCTGCCTTCCCTGGAGCTGAGATCCCTCTGCCTTCCCTGGAGCTGAGATCCCTCTGCCTTCCCTGGAGCTGAGATCGCTCTGCCTTCTCTATAGCTGGTATCTCCTGTCTTTCTATATAGGCTGGGATCTCTCTGCGTTCTTGAGCTAGATCTCTCCCTTCCTAGTGCTGGGATCCCTCTGCCTTCCCTGGAGCTGAGATCGCTCTGCCTTCTCTGAGCCGAGATCCCTCTGTCTTCTCTGAGCTGGATCCCTCTGCCTTCTCTGAGCCGAGATCCTTCTGCCTTCCCTGGAGCTGGGATCCCTCTGCCTTCTCTGGCTGAGGATCCTCTGCCTTCCCTGGAGCTGAGATCCTCTGCCTTCCCTGGAGCTGAGATCCCTCTACCTTCTCTGAGCCGAGATCCCTCTGCCTTCCCTGGAGCTGAGATCGCTCTACCTTCTCTGAGCTGAGATCCTTCTGCCTTCCCTGTAGCTGAAATCGCCCTGTCTTCTCTACAGCTGAGATCGCTTTGTCTTCTCTGAGCCGAGATCCCTCTGCCTTCTCTGAGCTGAGATCCCTCTGCCTTCCCTGGAGCTGAGATCGCTCTGCCTTCTCTGAGCCGAGATCCCTCTGCCTTCCCTGTTGCTGAGATCCCTCTGCCTTCTCTGAGCCGAGATCCCTCTGCCTTCTCTGAGCCGAGATCCCTCTGCCTTCTCTGAGCCGAGATCCCTCTGCCTTCTCTGAGCCGAGATCCCTCTGCCTTCTCTGAGCTGAGATCCCTCTGCCTTCCCTGTTGCTGAGATCCCTCTGCCTTCTCTGAGCTGAGATCCTTCTGCCTTCCCTGTTGCTGAGATCCCTCTGCCTTCCCTGTTGCTGAGATCCCTCTGCCTTCCCTGGAGCTGAGATCCCTCTGCCTTCCCTGTTGCTGAGATCGCTCTGCCTTCTCTATAGCTGGTATCTCGCTTCTATATAGCTGAGATCTCTCTCCTTCTTAGAACTAAGATCTCTCCGCCTTCCTAGTAGCTGAGATCCCTCTGCCTTCTCTATGGCTGAGATCTGTCTTCTCTGTAGCTGAGATCTCTCTACCTTCTTTGAGCTGAGATCTCTCCGCCTTCTGGAAGCCAGAGCTGTGCGTGCTCAGGTAGGTCTCAGACAGAGCCCCGCACATTCCCTGGCTTCTGCCGCCACCCTGGCCATTAGGTCTCGTTCCCTTCGGCTGACTCCATGGTTCACGTCCTCCCTGTCTGCCCACTGGATGAGCTCCCACCCCAAACCTTTTCTAGACTCTCAACCACTACCCACTCCTCCTGGCTCTCCCTCCCCAGTTACCATTGGATCACACTTCCCCAGATTTCAGATTTTTCCCATAGAAATCCAGGAGTCCTGAATTCAGTCTTCCCTGTTCCCTCCTCTTGGTTAGTGATTCAGCTGTGGTGCCTTCAGACCCACTTGCCTTGAAGGATCCTGCCTTCCTATCCCCAGACCCCCACCTTGGACAGTTACCAAATCTCTTTCCTGTTCCCCCTGGCTCTTGGGTTAGTATCCTTTCAGGTCCTAAGCATGGGCCTCCCTGTCTCCACTTAACCTATAGGGACTCCATGTCCCTAAACTTGGTAAACTCTACCAGAGAGTAACTCCTAGTTAGGATCCTCAGGATACAGGCTTCCTGCTTTCTCCGGTCAGCTGTTTACCTGGAGCACTGCTCTCACTCCAGTGCCCCGACCTCCCTGCCTTGACCTATAGTGGCCAGTCTTGCCTCTCAGAATCTACCCCTGCCCTCTCCAGACCTCTTACTTCCCCTCCTTATATCAGAGCCCTGAGTTGAATCCCAGGCTGGATTTTTGTCTCCCCAAGTCATTCCCTGGGGTTTCTATTTCAGAGCAGTGTGGGCACAGGGCAAACAGGGAGGGCAGAGGACCAGATTGGGGGAGAGCTCTGACTCAGGAGCCATAGAGGATCTGGCTGGTCTCCTTGCATCTGAGATCCCAAGCCCTCTGTAGTTCTGGGGCCTGTAGGAGGATGGGGACTGGAGCTGGGAGAAGCATAGTAAAAAAGGGAGGGCAATATTTTGCCTCTCCAGAGCATCTTCATTTCTTGAACTGACCCTCCCAACTCTGTGGGGTAGAATTTCTCCCCTGAGAGCAGGACAAGAGCTTTGTAACTCCTGGGGAACCTCACCCTCTGTAAATCCCAGGAGTCCAGCTTCCTACCCAGGAAAAGAGGAGAAAGCCCTCTGCCCCTCTGGAATCCTTGTCCCTCTTCAGCTCAGTCTTCAGAAGTTAAAGGCCTGGCCCAAGCAAGTATTGGGTCAAATGCAGATGCCAACATTAGAGAGAAATGAGAATGGTTTTATTGTGAGGGCTCCTAATATCAGTCACTCAGAGTATAAGCACAAAGGCAGTCAATCAGCATAGGACTAAGATGATAAGGTAGGAAAGATGCAGAGGAAAAGGGAGGGACTGTCCTATGGGCTCCTGACCTTTCTGATGATTATGAGAAAGCCACTGAATTGTCCATGATTAGGTATGACCTCTGATAGCTAGTTTTGCCTGTTGCTACATCTGTGGAATTATAAAGGGTGGGAGCTGCAGGACCCTGAGATAAAGACCAAGGACCAGAAGAAAGAACCTGACAAATTGGAGTCACCTTGGTTACTTTGCTACCTCCACAGGGATCCTGGAGCCAGAAGAAATGGGCCCTGGGAGCCTTAGACCCCCTCCTCAGGTGAGTGCAGTCTATTTGAAGATTTCTCTCCCTTGATCACATTTTCGCAAACTAGTTTAGTTGCCTTTTCTTTTCCTAAGCAGAAATAACAGAGGTACTTTTGTTGTGTTACTTATTTGCCCATTCCCCATTTGTGAGTAATTCCTCAGATTCCCTTTGCCACCTCAAAAAAGAACTCTATATATTCTTGTACATTCTTTGAGTTTGTTTTGCTTAGGATTAATCCCTCCTCACTCTAACTCCCCTCTCCCTTCTCTCCTTTCCCACCTTTTCCCTGGTGAGTAAAATGCATTTTCCCAACCAGCTCTGCATTGTGTGTAGTCTTCCTTCCTTTAAGTAGATGACTGAGGTTCAGGTATCAGAGGTACTCACCCCCACTCCCTCCTCCTTGTTTGTAGAAATGTCTATTTCTAGACCCTCTTCAATAATGAGATAATGTTTCCTAGTCCTCCTTTATATTCACCCACCTTAGTATGTTCCTCTTCCCATCCCAGTCTCACCTTAAGATCATAACAGAACCACTCCCACCTTTCCTCTCTTTTGATTCCTTCTGTGAGCCCCAGTAGGGATCAGAGGGGACACACAGTTAGTCTGTCTTTTTGCGTTTGTCTTCACTTGAAAGTTTTCTCCACGTATGGTCCTTTCATCAGGAATGCTTTTACCCTTAGAGCACTATACTCAGTTTTGCTTCATAAATTACTGTTGGCTGCGAGACCCTGTTCTTTGCCTTCTGGCATTGACCCATTCCAAGCTCTCTGCTCTTTAGTAATGGTTGCTGCCAAATTGTGTGGCATCCTAATGGGGGTCCTTAGTGGTTGAACTGGATTTGGATGTCTTTTTGGCTACTTGCAGTATTCCTCTCACAGAGCCAGAAGCTCTGCATTTTATTTTGGCTGTGAAGTTCTTGGGAGTCTTCATATAGAGGCCTTTTCCAGGAAGTGATGTGTGGTTCTAGGTAGATAAAGATTTAGAGAGATTTTCTCTTGGCCATCAGGAGCTCTATTCATATAAAAGCATACAGGCTCATCCTGGGAGAAGCTAGCAAGGTGGGAGACCAGTGGAGGTTGCCCATATTGGGACATTTTAGCATTTTCCCAAGGCTCCTGGAACAGGAGAGGGATCAAGGATATGGTCTTTTATGACCTCTAAGATAGTGGCTCTGTGGACTTCATCTGGGAAAGGAACTCTTTTCACTGTAGAAGGTTACAGTAAGAACATCTGGAAGCACATAGCTGAGGCAAAATTCCTGGTCTGTCCTATCAAAACTTCTGTGCTTTATTTCTGTTTTATCCTGTCTTTAGAAGTAATGTGGGGAGTTTAAAGATTTTTTGAAGTTCTGTGTCTAGGCTGCTTTTTTAATGGCACTCTGATAGTCTGGTGATACTTAAGTTTTACCTTGTTCTCTTTTCTATAGAGACTTGTGTTGGAATCTTTACAAACTGTTAAGCCTTTGGAATTGATAGAGACAATAATTATCTAATTTGGCATGGTTCAATATGATTGATTTGATCTTAGAAGGAGATATTTTGGGCCAGAACTTGAAACAAGGTACTAAGTACAACTGATAGAAATGCTTGTGTTCACACCTTTAGAGAGCTCATAAGTATCTAAGTACTCAATGGAGTTCACACGTTTGGGAGATTTCAGGGTTTAGAGATATCTGAATTCACACCTCCCTTAGGGCCAGAGAGCATGCTGGGAGATATCCCACAATCCCACTCTTGGAGAAGTAGCATAAATACAGCTCCAGTGAGCCACTTGAGAGAGTTACTTGGGAACATTCCCAGGGATCGGAGAGAAGCACTCTGGGAGGAAGCCCACAAGCCCTATCTTCAAGGCAAGAGAGATTGCATTGCATCTTCTACCTTGGTGCTGGCTGGAGTCGGAAGGACAAACCTTTGGATTTGGAGACATTCGGGTGGTGCTCATAGAACCAAGTGGAAAGATAGGCCTGAGCTAACTGGGCTATATTGAAGGACACAATAAAGGTTTGAACTTTTATCATCTGGCTGTGTTTTGGAAAAAGAACACCACAGACTTGTTTTTACTTTTTCTTCCCTTTTTCAAAGTCTCATGAATTTGTTTTAGTATTTGCCATTGCCTTGTCGCTTCCATTTGGTCTATACAAACTGTTAAGAGTTTGTGGAGAGACTTCATTACTTCCCCTTTCTGCATGCTATCTTGGCTGAGTCACCCCCATGAGCATTTTCCTCACTTTCCTTATTTTCTATTAGTTGACAAAACTGAGACAGTCTTCCCCAACATCAGCCTTTTTGCCAGATTTCACTTACAATAGTAGTATAGTATTAAAAATTTCAATTATTTGGGGAAGTGTTATTTTTATTATATTTTCACAATTTAACCCTGAGCACTTAATAATCTTCCAACTTTTAGGTTGTCCTTCATTTCTTTGATTGCTTTGTAACTGAATCTATTAAACACTTCCTGTGTGCTCTGTGAAGTTGATCCCCACTTATTGTATTCACATTTTACTTTTTTGGAATGGAATTATTCTTTCTTGTAGTTTGTATTTACTATTTAGACATGCTCTTAACTTTGGAGGATTCATTTTCCAACCTGCACCTTTGCTTAAGCTAATAGTCACACTGGATACTCAGTATCCAGTAACTCATCCTAACATCAGCATACAGGTATATTTTGATGCTCTTTTTTTAACTTGTTTTTGTTCCTCTAAGTCCTTTCTCTTGTCTTTTTGCAATTGCCAGCATTTCTACAAGACTAGGGAGAGTAACCATCCTTGCTTCCCTCCTGAATTTATCGGAAAAACTTCTAATGAAATCCCATTTTGTGTGATACTTTTGGTTTTAGATAGATGTTTTTATACTCTTGAAAGTGGTCCCATTAGGCCTATACTACTAATTAAATTTTTGCCATAAAAGAATGGTGTACTTTATGCAATGCACTTTCTTTATCTGTTGAAATGACTGTGTGGTCTTGGATGTTTTGGTTTAGAATGTGATTGGTTATGTTCATTGTTGTCCTAACATTGAACTATCCTTGCATCTCTGGTACAAATCCCATTTGATCAGAATGAATTATTCTTGGATAATTCCCTATGGTCATTTTTTAGGACTTTATTCCAAATAATAATATGAAATGCTTTTCTCCCATTTTAATAAGACTTTTAATAACTATGGTTTCTAAGAGTTGACTGATACTCATAAAAAGGATGAACTTTAGGCAAAATCGTTCTCTGTGTTTCAGTTTCCTCCTATAAATTGGTGAGGGTCTGTGAACTCTTTAATTCTCAAGTGTCTTTCAGCTCTACAACATATGATTTTGGTGATTTAGGAGATAGTGACATTCAAGGATGTGGCTGTGGACTTCACCCAGGAAGAATGGGGCCTCTTGAACTATCCTCAGAAGGAGTTGTACAAGGAGGTCATGTTGGAGAATGTCTGGAACCTGCTCTCCTTGGGTAAGGGCATTTTCTCTGGTAACTGAATCTGTAACCAAAAGACATACTTTCATTACCTGATGTACAGGCATTGGAGGGGTGATCAGTCACCAGAACAGGTTAGTCTTTTGTATCCAAAAAGTAGGGTCCTTCTGTAGGCTGATGTTCCTGTAAAATGTCTTTGCAACCTGAGGTGTCTTTCTCTTACCAATTCTAGGTAATTTCAAGCAAAAGATCAAATCAGTGTGGACATCTCAAGTGCAACTGATCTCAGGGATTATTTAATTGACCCTCTACCTGAACATTAATTTTGTCTGCCAAAGCTCTGAAAGTTGGGCCTAGATGTGAAAAATTCTTATGTTTAACAAGCATCAATTTGTATTTCAAAGCACCTAATTGTCCTTAGTATAAGAAGTTTGCCCTTAATTTTCTTCTTTTTTGCCCCTAGATTTCAGCACAAGTGATAGGGAAGGAATGGAAGGAAATAAGCATTTGTTTTCACTTACTATTTGCTGAGTGTTGTGTCATGTGCTTTTTTTACATTACATAAACAGCAACATTGTTTTAAAAATGACTTTGAGCAAATATTTTGATTAATATAAATACCCAAATTCACTGTACAGGACAAATGAAGAAAGACACTATCTGCATCCAAAGAAAAAATTGATAAATATTAATATGTACAGGACAATATGCCTATTTCTATGTAAATAGCCATCTCTAGGATGGGTGCACTCAAAGTGAGGGGAAAACATTTACTTGATAATTTTGTGGTCTATTTGAAAGGAATAGTAAGTTATGCTTTATAGATTTACAGTTTCTTGTGTACTCATCGTTTTTATTGTACTGCGTTATAGAAATGTTTTTATTCCATAAACTTAAAATTAATTAAATATGTCACTTTATCCTCACAATAACCTTACAAATGAGATGATATTATTTTGAGAGTTGAGGAAACTGAGGCAAACTGATGTTAAGTAGTTAAGAAGGGGCACACAGCTAGTGATTGTCTGAGACTCAATTTAAACTCAGGCACTCCTGATTCTATGTCCAGGTCTGTCTCCATTGCACTACCAGCTCCCTATCACATCTAGATAATGGAGACTATGAATGGGTCCATCCTTGTATGAAAAACATGGGCTGAGACCAAGGTCCTTTATGATCAGGCTGGAGATGCTGTGGCCCAATAACACTTTTTAACCAGTTGTAGAGTTAGAAAGTTCTTCCAGAATGGAACCTAAAAGGATGGGAGTTGGGGATTGTGGCAGAGGTTTTGGCTCTTTCTCACAGCAAATTGCACAGCAGATAACGTGGCACATTTTTGAGGGGTTATTTACTTTACAAGCTCTAATGAATGACCATAAACTCCTATGAATTTGAATATAATGGGGTGAATCTCAAAATGGAGCAGTTCTAGATCCTCACTCTTTTTTGTAAAGAACTAAATTATGAGCTTCTCTCCTTTATCTCTGACTGATTTCCTTGCTCAGGCCTTCCAGTTCCCAGAGAAGATGTAATTTCTTATTTTGAGGAAAGGGAAGCACCATGGATGCTGGACCAAAAAGGCCTAAGGAGCTGCCCTTCAGGTGAGTGAGGGAAAGCAGGGATATGAGAGAGATAAGAAGAACCTTCTTGGTCTTGTCATGAGGTGAGTACTAGAGTTGGGGTAGAAAGACCTGCCTTAGAATTCTTTTCCACCTTTTTTTTTTTTTTTAACAGTGGCTTCCTGGGCTAGTCATTCAATCTCAGTTTCCTCATCTATAAAATGAGAAGTTTGGATTCCATGGTCTTTTAGCTCCCTTGCAGTGATCCCATATGAAATCTTTGTTTGGGATTTGGGGACATGGAATTCTCTTCAAAGTGCCAAAAGGGATTAGGTTATCCAAGATGAATTCTCTCGTAGAACTTCAAGTCAATAAATATTTTAATTATCTGCTACAAGCCAGGCCCTCAGATGAGTACCAGGAACATAGAGATATGAGACATTTCTTGTTCTCTTGGAGGGTACAAACTGATGGGACAGACCACCCACCCACAGCTATGTAGAAACCCACTGTGGACTGGATAAAATGGTACTAAATTTAGTGCTGCATCAAATCACTAATTAGTGAAAATAGTAATAGTCTAAGAAAGAAAGCAGAATTGGGGAGGAAATAGTTAAAATCAAATGAAAGTCATAGCCTTTATAGACTGTATGTATACATATACTATATAAACATTTTCAATTTATTCTAATAAGAATCCTAAGAGTTATTATAATAATTATATTAATAATAATCCTATTTAAAATTATCAGAACTGGATAATTTCCTGCTGAGGGATGGAAATCCATTTTTTTTTTCAATTCTCTACTGAGTTCTAATGAATTGCTAATTACTATTAAAAAGATTTAGTTTCTATTGGCTCAAAACAAGTACTGCATACAATAACAAATGTACTTGCAGGTCCATTGCAAATACTGCTTTACTTTTTCAATATAATGTTTTTATATAAAACAACATTTGAAAGGACAGAATTTCTTCAGACATAATTTTATATTTTCCACTAGTAAACTGGTTACACTCTCACTCTTCACAAGGGGCCTGCCATCCCTGCTGTGAGAATGCAAACCCAAGCAATGTTTTGTTCTGGTGATGACAGGTTGGATGAGGTGTGATTACTAGATAACCCAGGAAGGAGAGAACAATCCTTGTGCAGTGAGACACACCCACTGAGGGTCTTGTATGACTGTTAATATTTGCAGATAAATGTCTAATCTTCTGGAATTTTGCCAACAATCTGATATCACGTGGAGAATCTGAAAGACTACGTTGCCCTTAGTCAGTTTGATGGACTCACTGCACAGATAGTATATTCCTGATCATGATAGTTTGGAATCACTTCAGAAAGTTGTTACAGCTGAAACATGCACATACTTATTATCCCAAAAGATAAAATACCTGGAATCAAATGGTACAGTTATTGATCACACAAGTTGCCACTGACAACTTTTGGGGTCAGATTCCTGGGAACATTGTTTTAGCCCTCCAAGGGAATTGTGAATTCCCTCTAAAGGGGAAAAGGTGTAGGGGGACCAGTAGTGAAACCTGTTCTTCCCTTCTTTACCACAGGAAGATAAACTCAAATTCTTGTATGAAACACATTTTCAAACATGAAAAATTTTATCCATTCTTAAAAATTGATTTGTTAGGAGGATTTTCATTTTGTTTTATAAGCAAAGGCATTTGAAGATAATTTTGAAAAAGAAATAATGGTTATCTCAAAAAAATTAATGGGTCAAGGTATTAAAAAAAAAATCTCATACCTCAGGTAAATGCAAAAACTTTGTTAGTATTTTGCATTTGACCTTAAATATTGCAACATAAAAAAATAGGATTGAGAATGATCATCAGGAAAATTCATCATTCTCATAGGTAATATATACGTGATAATTGGAATATTTAGCATATATCCACCAAATGGTATTGTATCAATAAAAAAAAAAGGATTGAAATTACAATGAAAGGGAAAGATTGTGAGTTGAGATAATTTATCAAGTACTGTGGACAGAACATGCCTATTCACAGAGTTTGAATTCTAGTCTGAAGTGGGGGGGATCTGTCAAGTCACACTGCCATTCTGAGCTCACAGTCTAAGTGTGGCATGTGATGAGGTTGATGGCCCTTCCTGTATCACAGGTTTATTGGGAAGATCCATTTAATTGTGTGGGAAACTATTTGTAAATTAAATCATCTTTGGAAACTGAGTTAATGGGATTTAAAAATGATTGGTTCTGTCCATTTAAGATTTTTCTCTTTGGGGAAATAGGAAGTAACTGAGTTTGTTCTGCCTATTATGGGGAGAGGACATAAGAAAGTGTGTGTGTATATGGGTGTTAACTGTATTTGTTTTATTTTGTTGTTGTTTTTTTCTTTTTTAGGAGAGAACAGACTCCAAATGAAAAATATTGCAGAACTCGGCCCTTCTGTGGATGAAATTCACAAGCAAACATTCATGAATGATGGTCCCTGTGTTTTCACTTGGAGAGAAATCTGTGCTACACATGAGAGAATCCACACTGAACAGAAATATGATTGTAACCAATGTGGAAAGGCTTTTATACAAAGTGCACTTCTTATACATCAGAGAATCCACACAGCAGAGAAGTCTCATGAATATAATCAAGTGAAGAGCTATTGTAATACGCATCAGAGAGTCCACACTGGAAAGAAACGTTATGAATGTAATCAATGTGGAAAGACTTTTACACGGAGGGATGGTTTCAATGCACATCAGAGAATGCATACTGGAGAGAAACCTTATAAATGTAATCAATGTGGAAAGGCTTTTAGAGTTAAGCGTTATCTTCTTGCACATCAGAAAGTTCACACTGGAGAGAATCCTTATGAATGTAAACAATGTGGAAAGACTTTTATATGGAAGAGTGGTTTTTTCCGACATCAGAGAATCCACACTGGAGAGAAGCCTTATGAATGTATTCAATGTGGAAAGGCTTTTACATGGAAGACTGGTTTTATTCACCATCAGAGAACCCACATTGGAGAGAAACCTTATGAATGTAAACTATGTGGAAAGGTTTTTACACAGAGTGCTCATGTTATAGTACATCAGAAAATCCACAGTGGAGAGAACTCTCATGAATATAAACAATGTGAAAAGTCTTTTAGAGTGAGGAGCTATCTTCCTGCACATCAGAAAATCCACAATAGCCAAAAACCTCATGAATGTAAACAATATGGAAATACTTTTTCACAGAACTCAGGTTTTATTCAACATCAGAAAATCCACACTGGAGAAAATTATGAATGTAATCGATGTGGAAGGGCTTTTACACAGAGAATTCATCTTATTAAACATCAGAGAATTCACACTGGAGAGAAACCTTATGAATGTAATCAATGTGGAAAAGCTTTTACATGGAAGAATAAACTTACTAAACATCAAAGAATTCACACTGGAGAGAAACCTTATGAATGTAATCAATGTGGAAAGGCTTTTAGAGAAAAGAGATTTCTTACTGAACATCAGAGAACCCACACTGGAGAAAAACCTTATGAATGTAACCAATGTGAAAAGGCTTTTAGAGAAAAAAGATTTCTTATTGAACATCAGAGAATCCACAGTGGAGAGAAACCTTATGAATGTAATCAATGTGGAAAAGCTTTTACACAGAGAGCTCATCTTATTAAACATCAGAGAATCCACACTGGAGAGAACTCTCATGAATGTAATCAGTGTGAAATGTCTTTTAGAGTGAAACGGTATCTTATTGCACACCAGAGAATCCACACTGGAGAAAATCTTTATGAATGTAAACAATGTGGAAAGGTTTTTGCACGAAAGACTGTTTTTTTTCAACATCAGAGAATCCATACTGGAGAGAGGCCTTATAAATGTAATCAATGTGGAAAGGCTTTTACATGGAGAACTGGTTTTTTCCAACATCAGAAAATCCACACTGGAGAGAAGCCTTATGAATGTAATCAGTGTGGAAAGGCTTTTACATGGAGGACTGATTTTATTAAACATCAGAGAATCCACACTGGAGAGAGGCCTTATGAATGTCAACAATGTGGAAAGGCTTTTACACAGAAGGCTCATCTTACTAAACATCAGAGAATCCACATTGGAGATAATTCTCATGAATGTAATCAATGTGAAAAGTCTTTTAGACTGAAGAGTTATCTTATTGCGCACCAGAGAATCCACACTGGAGAGAGTCTTTATGAATGTAAACAATGTGGAAAGGCTTTTACACAAAGCACTCATCTTATTGTACATCAGTGTAATCAATGTGAAAAGTCTTTGAGTAAAGAGCTATCTTATTGCACATCAGAGACTTCATAATTAGGAAAATCCTTATGAATGTAACTATTGGAGAAAGACTTTTCCACAGAAATCCAATCTTGTTCAATGTCAGAGAATCCACACCGAAAGGAAACTTTATGGTTGTAATCAATGTAGTAAAAGCTTTAGCCTAAAGTCAGTGCTTGTTTACTATCAGAATTTGTGGATGATATAGAAATCATATATGAGGAAGGCATAGAAATTGAGCATACACCTGTTTAGCAGAAAATTCACTCTGGGCACAAAGCATCTATGAACTCAAAGATTTATAATGAAAGGAAACCTTAGGAATGTGCTCAGTGAGATCATGCTTTTTTCTAGCATATGGAGGTCACTGGTGAAGGTTAAATTGTGTCTGACTATAACAGACTAGTCAGATGAGAAAAATAATTCATAAGCTTCCTGGAGGGGACAATAGGCTCACAAATCACACAATTCAATGAGAGGATAATTCTGGATGATCTCAGAAATAGAATGTCTTCAGAATGAGGAACAGACATTTTGTCATTACTGGGTCAACTGGCGAACAATATTGAATAAAGGGGAGAAATATGATTTCTTTGATCAAAGGTATAAAAATGGGAGGAAATTTCGGGGAATATTGTAGTCCTCTGCAGGCTATCAACATGCAACATGTCATTGCATGTGGCTATCAAGAAGCTTCTCATTAACTTGAAATAGTTTCTGCCTCCTGATTTTTGTGACCCAAAAACCCTGGAGATGAGGAATTCTGCTGATGAACTTGAGACAGAACAAAAAACTGTCGTAAAAATAAAAACCAGCCACTACTGAGCAGACAAGAGGTCTTGCAATTCTGTCTAAAAAGCTTCCCATGGTTCCTCCAGCCTAGAAAGGAAATCTAAAGGAGGAACTAAATTCCACATAAGAGGCTTCTGTTGTGCTTGCCACATGCACTCTATAAATCAGTGAAAGCCTTAGGTAATTGTGACAGCGCTCTCATCAGAGTAATGGTTTCCCATTAGAGATCAACATGTTAGACCTACGGGAGCAATTCAAAAGGTGCTATGGGAAACCTCTGTTCTTTCAAGTTAAGTCTGAGAAGTCTTCCTTTGCCAGGAAGAACAAACACTGCTAGGAAGAAAGGTTTCTAACCAAATTCATTTGGATGCTAATGATGATGTAAGCCACCTCTTGTTTCCTAGTCCCTGGAAGGGGCTTCAGGGGCCCTCTGGTTCAAACTCATATCTGCATATACCTGATAGGGAACCCATTATTAAGACACTTGTCATCATGTCCAGCCTATATTCTTTGGTCCTAGGGAATTCCTCTGGGGCCAAGCAGAACAAGAGTGATTCTTCCTAGATATTAAAGCCTTTCAGGTATTAAAGAGTATTTTGTGTTGCCCAAGTTTTCTCTTCTTCAGGTTAAGCAGCCTCAGTTCTTTCAGCTAGTCTTCATATGGCAAAATCTCCATCATATTCATAGGCCTTCTCTGGGTGTATTCAGACTTATCAATACCTCTTGTTGATTGCCTCCCATTCATCACAGATAGGTAGAAACATGTATGTTCTCTGTCATGTATATTTCTGTGTTGTCACTTCCATTAGACTGTGAGCTCCTTGTGAGCAGGGAATGTCTTTTGCCATTTTTTGGTGTCCCTGGGTCAGAGGCTCAGTTCAATGCCTGGAATATAATAGGTGCTTAACACATTCTTGTTGACTGACTGTTATAAACTGGTCTGACCAGGTCAGGCAAGGTACAACAGGATTATCACCTCTATCTACAAAGAGGGATTATCAGGATTTCCTTAGTCCTTTGCCTTTCCAATTTGTCTTGTCTACAAAATGACCAATCTTCCATTAACACAAAAGGGTGGGGAGAGAGGAGGGGATTCGAAGAAAGCAAATGATTCTTCCTTCACCTCCCTAAGTCTGAGATGGAAGAAAATTGTGACAATTGTGGTAATCATCTTATCGGTTGTGTTGTTTTCCTTCCAGTGTTTCTATTGCTTTTGCAGTTTATAAATGGTACCATCCCTCCTGATTGTACCCAAAAAGGCTCTGAAAACCCATTTAGAGCCACTCCAGGGAACCTGTGGAAAATATTCATAAAGTATGCATGGGTGGCTTTCAGAAATGGAATATGGGATTATGGTTGGTAAAAGCCATACCAAGGTAATAAAACTATTACAAGGACATTGTGTCCAGATGTGCTTGTTTAGATCCATATCCAACAGCACTAGCCTGCACCTGGGTTCTGGCAGCTGGCCCTGTACTGAGCAGAACATCAAAACGTTAACCAAAAGCACATTAATATATACCATGACATTCTATAGTTTCTGCTTCCATTGATTTCTTTAAATCCCATGGGAGTTTTTAGGGGTCATTGTGAAGATCCACTGAAACATCTGATGGCCACCCCAGTTTATGTCCCTCTTTATGTAACCTATATGATGATGGAAGGATTTTTATAATCCTAATAGAGGGCCTGGTCTTTCTTCAGTACCCCCTAAGCCTCTTCAGTTGAAGTGCCCCTTGGTTAAGGGAAGCTCCAAATTCCTTTGGGAGGGGAAATCTGGACCTTACAGGTTCCTATTCTCCATAGACTATAACCCTGCCTGTTGAGTACCAGACGTCCTGATTTTTTTTTTTCATAATCATAACTTTTTATTGATAGAACCCATGCCTGGGTAATTTTTTACAACATTATCTCTTTCACTCACTTCTATTCTGACTTTTCTCCTCCTTCTACCCCCTCCCCCAGATGACAAGCAGTCTTATATGTGTTAAATATAGGACCTCATGATTCTTAATACCACCTGCTACAAGGTTGGACCTTGATGGAGGGCATTGCGCAGTAATGATCTGCCTCCCCCAGTGATCATTCCTTCCACCAATGCTACTTCTTGTGGCCAGACTATTCAGTGATGACCACACTTGCACCCCCTCATACTCCATCTTCACCAGGAATTCTGAAAGTGATCACTAATGTACAAACCTTCATCCCCTCTTCGTCTACTCTCTTCTTCACTCCTTTTACACCAACCAGACCTCTCCAATGCCCTGTTCTTAATCTGTCCTCCCCTTTCTAGAGTTAGGGAAGAAAGAACTGCATTAGAATTATTTTTGTCATGTATTTCTTATAAATGACTTCCTGGGTTGCTTACTCAATCTCAATTTCCCTATCTGTAAAATGGAGATGGATGTCATCTCTTCCAGTGATCATCTATGATCATATAAGAAATCACTGGAATCTGGGGGCATAGAATTCTCCTCAAAGTGTTCTCAGCCTAATCCATTTTAATATCTTTACTTTCAAAGAAGCAATAAACAATAAGATTTTTCTGCCTGCAAAAGTTTATAACAGCTACATATGGTTCTAATTTATGCCATCCCACTTTCCCCTCCTCCAAACACAATAAAGGATAAATTTTACTCAGCTCTCATACATGTAACAGTTATTGTGCAAACAAATAAAGTTGGAAAAGGAAAAGATTGAAAAGGAGGGAGGGAGAGAGGGAAAAAGGAATGGAGGGAGGAAGTGTATCAAACCTGGAATGCCAATCAGATGCTATGGAAATTTACAATTATGACAGACATTTTTATAGGTCCTGAAAATTTTCAAGGATTCAGACATATTTACTCTTTCAAAGAAATCTCCTTTAGAAAAGAGCAAAGTTTAATGCAAAGGAACATACTCCTAATGGCAAAATTAAAGGGATCTTTTGATTGGCAGGTTGATAAGGGATTTTTTTTTTTTGTTGTTTTTGTGGATAGTGGACTTCCCCATTGAGCAGAAATGTGTTTTTCCTGTGTGTTTTGGCTATGGGCAGCTGGATAGGACAATGAATACAATTGTGGAGTCAGGAAGTCCTGAGTTCAAATATGGCTTCTATATATTTGAGATATGAGACCTTTATTGAAGAAACTATCAATTCCCACCTCTCCTCCCAGTTTTTGGCTTTCCTTCTATTCTTGGCTGCCCTGGTTTTTATCTATACAAAATTTTTTTAATGTAACCAAAATTCTCCATTTTACATCTCATGTTCTCTATCTCATTTACTAGTGAATTCTTCTCTTATCTGATGGATAATATGTTCTATGGTCCTCTAATTTATTTATATCTCTCTTTATGTCTAGGTTCTGTATCCATTTTAACTTTATATTGGTAGATGGTATAAGATATTGGTCTAATCTCATTTCTGCTAGACTGCTTTCTAGCTATAACATGCATTCTGAAGATGGGAATTTGTTCCAATTAGAGAATGACTGAAATAGAACTCATGTGTTGTGTTACCTTACATATGCTTCCATCTTGGAGAGCAGCCAGAGAAGACGGAAGACACTAGTTCCTCAGAACTCCTGAGCTGTTACCCTCGTTCTGATCCCATGTCCAAAAACTTCAGGTCTTTGTTAGGGTGAAGTACCACATTTATTATGAAATCTTTTGGAGCAGTTGGAACTGAGGGACAAGAAAAGCCTGATCCATCCCTTCCTCTCACGCATCTTCCACCATGACCGGAGATTACCTTCTCACCCAGAGCAACTTTATTTTACTAACCCAAATCCTGACAATACTGGAAGCAAACTGAGCAGCAGGTGTGGTCTGTATTTCAGCCAATATTTACTACAGTATTTGAGTATTTCTGAACCATTTAGCATGTGACTGTGCCTCCATAGTCTTGATTTGGTTCCTTTTTTTAAAGTGCCCCCAATTGTCTCAGCAAAATAAATAAACAGTAAAAATAAAAATAAATGTGTCACTGACACAGATTGAGTGTTTTGCTCCTGACTCCATTTTTCCATTCCTTTGAGACTTTTATTGTGTGATTTTGTGTAGCCAGGGATGTTTAGGAACATGTGTTCTGTTACAGTAGAATAGACTGAACAGAGAGAGCAGCTTGGGCTCTGGATACTATAAAACTGGTGCTTCTCTGATTGTTCCCCCACTACTCTGCAGAGCCTGTTATCTGCCAAGCATGGTTCTCTACAGCTGGTTGTCCACTCTGACATCCAGTGCCTTCAGCCAAGTGTTTTTTTCCCAGTTTATCTGGTATTCAACCCTAGCTTTTGGAGGGTTAACTGATGCCATGGGCAATCCATCCACTAAGGATGTAATTAAGATGGCAGCTCTTTCCCCAGATCTCAACCAACCACATTATGAACTCCTCTTCTGCCAACCAACTAACCATCACCCTTTGCTTCCCCATCCCCCAGCTCAAGGCTTCCTTAATCAAGGGAAACCTGCACCTCACTAATGGAGGTTGGCTATGTGAACTCAACAGAGAGGGAGGGTCTTCAGTTTCCCCAGCCAGCCACCTGAGATAACCACTGTGAAAGTTTCTTCAATCTTCCTAAACAGCAGCTTCCTCTCCCCCAAAGCTCCATGCTCAGCTCCACAGTCAAGGAGACATCAGAAAAAACTTTCTTCTCCTTGGGCTTACTCGCCTGGGAAGACGGAAGGTTCTAAGCTGAACTTGGGCCTTCTCAGAATTCTTTTCTAACTGAATTTCTGGCCTTCTTACTGGACGAAACGGCTGAGACCCTCTGCTGTGCCGTCTGAGGCTCTCCATCCAAAGTCACCAAACTGATGTCAACACTCTTCTACTAGATCACCTGGAGAAGGATAGTTCCCCAGGCCAGTTCCCCCATCTTGTGCACTCTTGGAGCCCTCATGGTTCATGAAAGGGGACAGAGAAGCCCGACACCTCTGACGTACTTCAGAAGTGAGGGAACAGGGAACTCCATAGGACAGGAAGAGCCACAAACTCCTTCACACATCCCAAGCCTGCAGAGACCAGTGGGGACTCCAGGAAAAGATCCAAAGCCTATGTATTTTCAGAGCAAGGGTGTGTTGGGCTCCAGCATGATACTGAACTGGCTTCTGCCTTTGCCAGCTTATTCCTCCTTTTGAAAACAAGGCATGTTTCAGAATCCATGAGTTGTCAGGGAGGGAGAGGGTAGACCCCTCATAACATCCCACTCAGAGCATTCACAGGCCTTTTGATACCAAAATTGTCGGTGCTTCAGGGAATGCCCAAAATGACTTATAAATCATCTCATAAAAGGCAAGGAGAATGAAGCAGGAAGACTAACTTAGGCTTAAAAGCATCACAGATAAAGAAATTCTGTAAACTTAGTATATATGCACTAGCTTCCTAGCAGCTAAGGAGTAAAAAAAAAAAGGCAGATCAAAAAAAAAAAAAAATACAGGAGAAGCAATTAGAAAACCTGTCATGGAAGGGGACTTCAATTTATAAAGCACTCAGGTAAGCATTTCCCAGTGACCAAATCCAATATGCCCTCATTGCTATTTTTAACGTTTCACCTAACTGTCTGGCCCTTGTGAAGCTGAGGGAGGCAGACCCTGGGGACTTTTTCCATCCTTGGGTTATGGGTTTGAGGAGGTTATGGTTATGAGGAGGCAGTCAGAGTCTGGAACTTCTGCTCTTTTCCTACCCTGAGGTTCTCCAGAGAAAGTGTATGCATCAGTCTGATTACTTAGATTCTTCCAGGCACAGGAAAAGAAAGGAAAGGATGGGTGAGTGAGCTCCTCCTCTCTTGCTCTTGCAAGCTTCTCTCCTGGTCCCTGTGGACAGTGGGCAGCCCCTTACCAGATCCTCTAGATCCAAACAAAGTCTGAAAAATCACTAGTACTAAGCCTGATGGTGCTGCTCCTTCCTCAGCTTTCTTCCTTCCCTACATGAGTGGAGGAAGCTAAGGATGTCTTCCTGGAGAAGAGTAGATGTAAATTTGTGGATCCACTGATTTCTTTTTGCTCTCTTTATCTTCAGGTTTATCTCAGCCTCTCCCTAACACAGACCAGACCTCCAAAGCTGAGGATAATCGAAGCTAATGGACAAGTGATGAATGAAAGGGGATGAATCATAACTGAAAAGATGGAATAGCAGGTGGGTGGGTCTATTTTTCATACTTTTCATCACCTTGTAGATTTTCTAGCTACCTCTACATCATCTAGCCTTCCTCTTTGCACAAATAGCAACAATAGAGTGGTCTTCCTACCTCATTCCTCTCTCAAATATGGATGGAAACAGAAGAATTCTTCCCTTTCCAGGGCAGAGCAAGAGAAATGCTATTCATCCATCCATCCATTTATCCATCCATTCACCCTTCCTTCCTTCCTTCCATCCATCCATCCATCATCCATCAATCCATCCATCCATCCATGTATCCTTCCATTCATCCATCCTTCTATCCATCCATCCATATACCTACAATCAAAACTAGGAAAAGGCAACATGTGAACAGCATTTATCATAGACTGGCCACTGTGTTCTCTGCTCTGTCGCTCCAGTTTAGCCCCCCCCCATATGAAGAGAACAAATACAATTTATCTGGCTGCATGTTTTCTATTTGCTGCATCAAAGGAGATTTGATAAATAGGAAATGCAGAAGACATCAAATTTCAGAGCAAGCACAAGGAGACAGCAAAGTGATCTCGTGTTCACCTTCTCCATCCCCCTCCCAGTTGAATTACAAACACTTTGATATCAGTCTGGAGAAATATTTCTTAGCCAGATGGAGTGATGTGCAAAAAAGGTGGGCAGCAACAAGAAGTTAATGACCTAAAGTCCTTAGGAGAAGTGCAAAGAATTGTGCAGACCAGCCTGGAACTAAGAGGGATCATCTCTATAGGCACTGAGCTAATCCTCATTTGAATTAATTGTTAATATGCATAGAGGTCCTCCCAGATACTGACTGCACCTCCAACTTACAGATTGATGAGCATTACTGGGGGAGGAATTCCTCTCAACCCATACCCATCACCCGTGTCAATATTATGTGCAGGGACAGTCTGCTCTCTATGATAACCAACTTTTGGTTGGTTGGACAAACACATATGTATACATGAATGCATGCACAGGCACATTTACATGCACACACACACATACACACACACATATATATATCCAGCTATGTTATATATATTGATTAATAGGGACAGTTACATATGAGTATATATTATATGTGAAAGTGTAGATAGGGTTGACTATCCTACAACTCCCTCTGTCTCTTATTCTTACATTAAAAAAATTTTACACAAAGTTGGGTTTCATGATTTCATGTTTATCTTTTTTGATAATTCTTTGTATCCCGAAAGCTTCATGGACGTTTGTCATAGGAAGAAAATTGGAAACCAAAATAATGAAAATGTCAGCTACTGAGCTGCCAAGAGAATTCTGAATGACCACTGATTTTTATCCTACCTCCTCTAGAGCCACTTTAAAGTATATTCTCTTGTCCTGCTCTCTTCTCTACTCTCTCCCCAGGGGAATAATATTGTAGACCTGTCAAATACCAAATTCATTAATATTTTGACAACCATCAGTAATGAATAGAGTACACAGTTACAAGTCTAGGACCTCCAAATGTCAAAGAGAACATCATCCCATAGTGCAGTAAACAATGAAAAACTAACATTTATTAAGCACCTACTATGTGCCACCAGCTTGGACACTGGGCTTTACAATTCTTACCACATTTTGTCCTCCCAAAGCTTTGTGAGGAAGGCTTTCTCCTTTTTACAGTGGAGTAAACTGAAATAAATGGGTAAAGTGACTTGCTCAGGGTCACACAGCTAGTAAGTGTCTGAAGTTACATTTAACTAGATGAGTCCAGGTCCTGACTCTGTGCAGCAAACCTGAATGCCATCACTTTCAGCAAACAGAATTTTTAAACAATCCAAAGCCTAGATGGAAACACAACACACATCTTAAGCAGACCAAAAATGTACACACAATCCATGGTGTGAATTTAGGGTTAGGGTTAGAGTCAGGAGTTGGGTTTTTCACAATTTTGTATTTTGGACCATACAAAAAAGGGCCAAATACCTAGTTGCACAATTACTCCCAATACCTCCACAACTTCCTGTACAACATGCTGCACATTGATAATTGGCACTGGGTGGTCTCCTCAGCAACCACTTGTCTCACATTTAGGGAAACAGCCAGAATAGACCCAGCTTTTCCTTCCTGGCCCCTTGAACTGGGGGGCAGCCCCGATATGGACCCCATAGATCTCCTCTCCTGCCTGCCTGGTACATCTTCAGAGCTCTGTGAATCACCTTTGTGACTGGGAGCCTCCCCACCTCAACCCACCCGCACAGTCCGGGCCCCCTCTAAATACAGGTCCACTGGACCAGAGTTGGTCAGAGTATCGTGGCCCTTTGCTGCCTACGAACATTCTTCCTCTGGTGCCCAGATGGTGCCAGGAGAAAGAGCTGGCCCTGGAGCCAGAAAGACAAGTTCAAATCCAACCTCTGTTGCTTCCTAGCTAGGGGACACCTCCATGTAAAAACACCTACTCGGCCGGTTGTGGTGAGGAGCAGCTGAGAGCGTAGATGTCATGGGGCTAGCTAACCTGAAGGTGCCATTATGGTAGTGAGGGTCCTCGTGTACAGAGGTGAGCAGGCATCCTGCCCTCCCTTTCTGCTTGCAATGAGGACAACCCCCAGCAGGGAGCGCTGTCTAGTCCTAATTGTTCTGTGATGGTAGAATGCCCGTGAAGACTTTCTTCTCCACTTCCATATCTTGGAGTAGGCATTTACACAGTGAGAGAGGTTATTTCTCATCTGTTCTTTCTAACAGTTGGAGACTCCAAAGCCCTTTGGAAAGAAAAACACAAGGGTTACTTTGTATCCGAAAAATGAGATGGATTATGGAGCTGTCCTCGGTCCTGATGAAGAAAAGGAAGCTTTCTAAGAGTCATTTTTGGAGAAATCAAGATCAAGATCAGGAAGATGTCTCAGAAGAGCATGCCCTGTAACTGATGCAGAGGGAAAACATAGCCAATGTGGAAAATTTATTGTAAAGCTAATTACTGAGAGAAGAAAGTATGTAAGTCTACAATGATCTATTCACATTCAGATAATATCCAAAGGAAAGAATGCTTATGTTGAAAAGGGAAAGGAATAGTATTTACAGTGTCCCCACTGTATGCCATGCACTATGCCTTTATAAACATTATCTCAATTGATCTTCATAAGAGCCTTGCAAGGTTATCTCCAAAATAATTATTTTGCTCTTATTTTCTCCATTTTACAATTGAGTAAATGGAGGTAAATAGAAACTAAGTGACTTGTCCAGGGGCACACAGCCAGAAAACATCTGAAGCAAGATTTAAACTCAGGTCTCCTTGAATCCAGACCCAATGTTCTAGCCACTGTGGCATTTGGCCACCTTTGGGTTAAAAAAAAAAGCAACACATTAAAATGTTTAATAGAATTAATACAAAGAGACAAATTATACTTCTTTAAAAAAAAACACTACATAATTCCTCTTTGTTTGCTGAGGAGCTGACAAGAAAAAAATTATAAATTACCCAATTGCCTTCACTGTTATTTTTATTTAAAAAAAAAAAAAGGATGGGGAAGAGCAAATTAGGATGGGAGAAATAGAACATTGGGCATTATCACATGTATTCTGAAGTAATGATAGGATCAAAGTATACATACATTCCTGCTAAAATAGCCCCCTGGGAAAATCAGTGTCTCTGTTTCACATGTCAGTGGACACTAAACTGAATCCTCAAGATCATATGAGGCTCTTTCTAGTTTAGATCTAAAATTCTGTGTTTAGAGGCCTTCCAGGTCATGTGATGGCACAAGGTGGCAGACAAGATATTTTCTTTGATCCCCAAAATCATTTAGACATCTCCAAAACAGAAATTATGTATCAAAGATAAAGCAACTCCAGCTGTTTCCATGGTGTAGACATCCAGAATACAAAAGGGGGGAGAGCCAAACCCAGGCAGTGACCCACATTGACCATGAGCTCACTCGGCACCTTCCTCCCACTTCCTATAACCCTCCCCCACATATCCATCCCCTTGCCTTTTTTCAGTGCCATGGAAATACTCAGGCCATCCTGGGTTAATCATAGCACTTTAGAAGCAAAAATATTTCCAGAAGCACCCACAAGCTACAATGCTCTGACCTACAGGCTCTGAACTACAAGTACTGGGCCAGAAAACTAAGGAATTGAAGGCGCAGGGATAGCTCACCAGGACAGGAAATTGTGCATGTATGGGGTTGTACAGCACTCCAAACTTCAAGAGCCCAGTATTAGGCTTGGGACAGTTCTGGCCACCACCTAAAAAAGTCAATTGGAACAGTGAATTATTAGACTGGGGAACTGTGGATTGCCCAGGGTGAACAAAGGCTGAGATGCTTTAAGATCCAACCCCCAAGTAAACTAAAATTAAAGGGAACATAGAAGTGACAGCTAAGGAAAAGAGCGGGGAGTAAAGATTGAAAGTATCAAAAAGAAAAAAAAAATCAAAGATCCTGAATATAAAGAGTTATCAGTAGGAAAACCAATAACAAATGTGACATTCAGATCTACTAAACAAGTTCAGGTATCTAAGGTCCATAATACAAAATGAAGGAAATTGACCTAAGAAAGGTCATAAGGTCCTTGTCATAGTAAGGTCCAAGGTCATAAGACCTTGTCTCTTTGAGACAAGAGAATCCAGTGGCTCCTCGGTGCTTTAAATGAGAAATGAACATTATGAGAGCAGAATTTGCATCCTGCAAAACAAAAAGGATGAACAGAATACAAACACTTGAATATTCTGTGGCAAGCCTCCAAAGAAACAAAAAGATTCCCACTGATGGAGAATGAAAATACACAGAAGGGAAGAACAGTCCAGCAGAAGAAAAGCAAGAACAGGAACATTAAAACACAAGATATAGAGAGATGAGATCTGTATGACAGAATGATGGATCTCCCAATACATGATGGGTAAAAAAAAAAAAAAAAAAAAAAAAAAAAAAAAAAAAAAAAAAACCTGTAAGGTTATTACTAGGGAAATGTAGTTATAGAGCTTCCCAGAGCTTCTGAACATAGTGAATGGAAACTACAATCTAAAGAATTTCCAGGGGGAAAAACCCAAGACTGCAAACTCCAAGACAAAGAATGATTCCCTTTAATAGTTAAATCCAGAAACAAGTTCTGCAACCATCGGAGAAAGGTCTTCCCATAAAAGGAAAGGACAATTCCTGCAAGTCTTAACCACATAGGACAAAAAATGATTGCTCAAAGCAGAACAACTTGAAGTATTTTTAGAAAGAAAACCAGAACTGAAGGGATTTTCTTCTCAAATATCCCAAGTAACAGTAATCCTGGAGGAGTGAATAAATGCAGCAGAAAAGGGCAGAAATGGCAACAGACAAGACTTTTCTGAAAGTACACAGAGACAGGAGGGATAGCACAAATGGCAGAGGTCAAACTGAACTATTGGACGAGGGGCATTATGGATAGAACATGCCTCCATCTGCCTATGGATGAAGTCTTTTTTGTGGACTACAGTACACAAAGAGAGGATTTATGCAAGGTGGGGAGGAAAGCAGAGGAATAGAAGGGAGTGGTGCCCTAGGTCAAATCAAGGGCTAGCAATGAGGAGATTATTTCTGTGGTCAGAGGAGGAAAGGCAAAAAGGAGAAAATGAGGCCTTCTTTTGGAGATGAAAGGGCTTTCAAAGCCCCTGTGGGAAAAAGGTGAGGATATTACCCAGGAAACCAGAGGAATTTGGGACTGGAAAGCTTACTTGTCCAGGGAGAAGGGAGTTGGAAGCCTTGGGAGCAACCGATACCAGGAGAAGTGAGAGAGCATGGACATAAAATATTTCCAGACAAATGTAAAAGAAAAAATGTTGAGAAGGTATAGATCTGTGGTGAGGGAAGATTTAACCATTAATCACTGGGCAGTGTCCTCTCTGACAGTCAAAATAAATGATAGTCTAAGAGAGGCACAATGGGAAAGACTTCCACAGGGTAAGCCAAAGAAGGCAGCAGCAGAAAGTACACACAGTGCAGATCCCAGCATGTTTTTGCTGGAAACTTTAATTGTATAAGAAAAGAAAGGGAGAGACCAGGGGATCATGAATGAGAGAGACAGAAGATGGATAACCAAAAGAGTGAGGAATCTTTTTGGAAATTAAAATGAGGGACTGGGGGAAAAAAACTTTGCATCAAGTGAATTCAAAAATTCAGGAATTGTCATTATGCTATCTGATAGCAAAAATAAACATTCCAAAAATAAAAAGGGATAAATATGGAAATTATGCTGAAACTATAAACTAGCCAATATCAGTAATAAACTTATATGCTCCCAATGCCTTAGAATCTAAATTTTTAAGGAAAACATAGAAAAGATCAAACAAAAAAAGCTGGTTCTCTGAAAAAATTAATCAAATTGATAAACCTTAGCTAATCTGACTAAAAAGAGTATAAAATCAGATCAATAAAACTGCAAAGAAGTAAGGTGAAACCACAGTGAAATCAGAAATTAAAACAAAATACAGAATATATTATGCAAAGTTAGTTATATGCTAACAAACTGAATACAAACTAGAGGAATACCTTCAATGATATAAAATACCCAAACTATCAGAAAACTAGAGATATTTATTAACCTTACCTCAGAAAAGGAAAAGACCTACTGGTAAAGTAATATCAAAAACAAATCCTCAAAGAACTTTTTTTGAAAGATGGAAATGGGTTGGGAGAGCAAGAGAGTTTGAAACTTACTTGCTTGTTTTGGGTATGCAAGAAGCTGATAAGAGGGAACCAACCCAGACTTACTTTGTCAATAATAGAGGAATCAAAACCTCACCCTTTTGCAAAGAACTTGAAAATTTGCAGTCCTGTAACACCAACAGTTTAGTTTAGGCAGGATTGGTCTGCCTATATCTTCATTTTCTTATTGAAGGAGGCTCTGATTTTAGGTAGCCAGGGTGGATGAAAGATGATTAGATATTTCTCTTTCTCTGTGTCTCTCTGTCTCTGCCTCTCTCTCTCATTTGAGCAACCTTTTTATTTTGATTAGATATTTCTCAATATAAATGAGGAGATATATTCAATTAATGCTGAAATTTTGACAGGTTGGACAAATCAGACTATTTTGGGATTTTTCATTAGGGATAGAAATTTTAGGGAAGGTTTAATTTAACAGCCTAAATTTTCTGGGTTAGTAAGAACCTGTTCATATAGGGTAAACATGGTAAAGAAGATTTGAGAACAAATTACTATCCTCTGCTTTATACTTTCTCTTATATACTTAATAACTCTCTATGAACCAAGTTGTTATAATCTCGTAATACTCTAATGGTATTGATATACAACTTTTGTTTGTAGTGGCTCATATCCTCTGGCTCACCTGGCCAAGGTCACAAGAGACTCTAATCCAGTCCTCTGGAAATGGCCAGATCAAGAAAAGGACACAATTCTTACAAGTCTGGGGAATTAAGAGATGGGAGAATGTCTCACTAGAAAGTGTCTGTAGAAGCAGTTAGCTCCCAGCCGGGGCTTTGTAAACTAAGTTTGTAAACTAAAATACTAAACTGAGTAATTTTCAAATATAGATCCAGTGAAAAAATGGGGAAGTGGCAGAGCAATGAAAAGTGTGACCCAGTATGGCGATTGATGATATCCAAAGCCCAGGCTTGTTACTCCAAGTGAGTTCAGAAAGGTATCAGACAAAATGGCTTCAAACAAAACCCCAAATAACAGATTGACTTGATGAGGGTAACTTCAGCAGAAAGTTTCTAAAATTCCCTCCTTATGACCTTAGTCATTTTGGAACAGCAATAAAATGGGCATAAGGACCATATCCAAACCCACAAATGGGCAGGATAGTCCAAGGGAAAAGGTCTACCTTTCCCTTTCAAGTTCTAGAAAGCCTTTCATCTTTGTAAAGATTCACTGTCTCAAAGTTTGATGATTCCCCCAGAATCTTAAAAGATAGCACTGCTGTCACTATCACCTCTCATGAGCCTGTTTGACCAGGCTACATTTGCAGCTCCCAAAGCAGGCCGATGATTAGATGTTTCCATATTTTCATGAAATGGAACAACCTATAATATATTGCTGAAATTCTTTTAAAGAACTGGAACAGAAGGATAAGACAATAGCAAGACTGTTGAGTTTTTTTTACCTATTGATATAAATTTGTGATTATTTTTGTAATGCATGACTTTTATTTTCTAAAAACGGGGACCCAATTAGTTATTTGGTGCAGTTCAAATACATTTTTTTCATATTTAAACTATGTGTATGAGGTCATAGCAAGGATCAGAGTTCAAAGATTTAGATAAGAAAAGAAAAATTTTTCTAATCTGTCTTAAGATAAAAATAATAGAACTTCTAATTAATAAGGTCATAATCTGAATTACTGGGCCTTGTCATCTCTTTCTAAAAATCATTAAAAGATCCAAGATTTTGATGAGTTAGAAACAATGTGGAAATCAAAAGGAATAGCTAGTTGCAATTACTAAAACCAGTATTTTAGTGATCTATTGTTGAACAGAAGCAAAAAAATTGTCCATGGTTCAGTTTTAATGTTGTGAGAAAGTCAATGCTTGGCAAAGTCAATAATTTGAGGGTTCATTTCAGGATAATGAGATTTTGAAATTCCTTCCCTAAGTACCTTAGCAGTTACTTGTAACCATAAGAAAATGGGTAAGGGAACCAACCCCATACCCACATTGAGCTGGGAAGTATCAGAGACAGGGAGTAGCTTTCCACTTGAGCTCCAAGCATGTCGTTCAACATTGTAGAGACTCATCCATTAATCCCAGAATTTCCCAGGCAGATGACCTCAGTGCCAGAGTGCTTCATCAGGATGAGCAGATGGTGCGACATTTATAAACAGAGAGGTGTGCGATGTTAAAATTCTTTAAAGAAGCAGAAGAGATGTTGAAGGTTATGGTGGAATGTTGGAGCTATTTATAGAATGATTTAAACTTACAATTATTTTTTCTATTATATGACTTGTGGTTTCCAATGAGAGGCCCCAAAGAGGGTAGCTATTTTTGGCCAAGTCTAAAAACATTTTTTTAAAATTTGTTTGCAGAGAGTAAAAAGTGAGGTTAATTAGTAAGCTCACAATGACAGAAATTTAGTGCTGTAAAGGGCTTGAAATTTTATCTAGCCTAAAGAAGGAAAGTGGTAGAAGTTTCTGTGATTTCCTCCATATGAAAAATTCAGGAAAGTCATGATTGAAATGAAGACTTAAGATTTCTAGGGTAATTTTTCTTTTTTGTCTTTAGTGAGCTAAACACTAGAGGATGCTGAACAACCCCCCTCCAAGTGATGAAGTAAATATTTTAATGATAAGAAATTAATATCTCCTTTTAAAGATCTTTACAAGGCCTGACACTTTGATGAGTACAGATAAAAAAAAAACTTGGTAATTCTTAAAGATTTTCAGTGAAGGATTTTCCTAAGAATTCCCAAAGTGAGAAAGTTTGGAGAATAGAAGAAATATTTCTGCACATTGTTCTATTCATTTTCCATGCAAGTCTCTCCAAAAACCAATTATTTCTAAGCCTGTATTTCTTTAACATTGTGAAACAGAAACAATTGAAGTTGCTCTTTTATTCAGAGGGAGAAATGGAGATCCTTCTATAGGTATATTGTAATTATCCAGTGATGTCCACACTTGGAAAATTCACGTTTGAAGATTAGTGTCAAGAGAAATGAGGATTTATACATTTTTTATGTTAGGAGTTTGGCTACTGTTAAAAAAATGGGCATAGAGAACAAATACCAGCCTAGTTGGTGTAGAATGAAGGAAGGAAGGGCAGTTTCTCCTTTGTGGATGTAGGCATTTAGGGTTAGGGCTAGTTTCATATTGATATCCAGCATTTCATAACCAAATGACCAAATTAACAGAGTGGCTCCAATATAGTTCTTTGAAATTTCAGCTACTTTTCTCTTAATATTTCTCCTCTACCTATTGAAGTAAGTTTCATTTTGATTCAAAGTAGGTAGATGACAGGATGTTTCTAAATCTGCAAGATAGTATATTCTATTTGCTAGTGATGCAATTCTGATATTTTGCTTGGAATTATTTGAATAATTTGTGTTCTTCATAATTAATATGGTAGTTCCAAGAAAGGAGTTATTTAAAAGTTGGTTTTGTGAATGTGTAGACCATGGAGATAGACGTGGTAAAGTTCCAAAAATGAGATACATTACTATTTATTCTCTGCCTTATACTTTCCATTTTCCATTTAATACTTAACATTAAGTTGGTGAGTATTCACACACATCTCCTCTTTAGGAGGAGGGACATAGTGAGGAATAATGTGTGGGGCATCTAGGCATTGGGAGCATTCTTGCAACTAGAGCATCTGTGTGAAGAGATGTCCCTGCAAAACACAAGCATGCTGGAGTAACTCATGCTTTGGATACTGGAAAACTGCTGATGTTTTCTATAGATAACTTCTCACTGTTCTCTCTGGGACTGGCTCCACTGGAGGCTTTGTAGCCACTGTTCTCCAGGTCTTTATGATGCTCTCTTTCCCTAAGATTGCTTTTCACTGAATCTTTGCATTATTCTCTACTCCGAGTGTTCCTCAACTCTGGCTATTTTGAGGGCCACCTGATTGCCTAGATATCACACAACAAAGATCCTATGGTTTCAGCTCTTTTCCCAGCTCTTGGAGCCATCCACAAGATCCACTGGGATTGCTGTGGTTAATAAGCCTCTCCTTTCCACAGGAGAGCCTACATCCCTTTCAGTCAGCTCTGTGAGCCTGCTCTTTCAGGCTCTTTCTGTCCCTGGGCCAACGTGTTATCAGGCAGTCTGCCCCCCTAGTCCTCTATATGTCCTTAGGGTGCTCTGAAGAATAGATTTCTATGGGATTGAAGACTGAATCCTATGAATTGAAAACTGAAATTCCCTTTAGTAAAAGAACTTCAGGGATGTGAAAATCATTCCACATGGCTAATCTTTGACAGCTCGCTCCTTGATGACATTTGGTTCAAAACCCCTTGACCTGGTCCCTAGCCCACAAATCTCTCCTTTTAATTTCTCCTCTGAATCGTTGGTGATCTAAAATAGAAATATCACTGACATCTTGTGTCAAAGAATCCCTGCAATGAAGGTTGACTCAATGGAGCCTGGCTAGAGTGAAGATTAAGAAGACTGTGATGGGAAACCACAGTTCTTTTCAACCATATGGAAAATGTCATGGGGGAAGAGGGATAAGGAATATGTTTGTCTGGCTCCAAGAGAATGTCACAAGAACCTGTGGGTAAAAATTAAAAGTAAAACCTTTTTTTTTTCATTTCCAACAGAAATTTCCTAAAAGTTAGGGCCCTTCAACAGAATGGGTTGTGTTCTAAGGCCTTGGACTCCCATCCTCTTCAGTGTCACGCCTCTGGCAGAGGGGTGAGAAAAGAGGTAAGAGTAGAAGCTTTCAAAAGCCTCTCCTGATTCTCAGAATCTATGTAGCCAATGAATGAAGACAGCATTCTGCAAAAGTGGTCAGAAGCAAGTAGATTCCCACATGATCACGGAAGGAGAAGCAATTCATAAGATCATGATACTCAGGATGTGCTGCTGCTTCCTCACAGAGGCGATGCTCTTGATTTTCTGATGGATTGCTAAAAGCTGGGGCATAGTTCACATAAACCTAAACTCATAAAATCCTTGGATAAAGTTCTGTCATTTTAATTTGGGGCTCTAATAAGGATCTATTCAATTTGAACCTTTTTCTCCACTCTCCCTATTCAAAAAGACAGACAGATGGAAAAGGGAAAAGAGAAACAGAAAGAAGCAAAAAGGAACATGGAACAAGAAGGGGAAAGAAAAGGGAATTCCCAATTTTGGAAATAATGCTTTCTCTAAGGCAAGGAGTTGATTTAACTTACTTTGAACCTGCATTTCATTCTGAAGATCACTCCTGGGTGCAAAGTGAGAAAATAAAGTGCACATTTCCTTCAATAAATTTCATACCAGCTGTTGTATATTCAACAACATGTGATTAAAATTTGCAATGAATGTAAAGTTCCCCCATTCCTAGACAAAAATTGTCTAAAGAGGGGGATAACTTCCTCTTGCTGTATAATCCAGAAGATTTCAGTCATGGGGTGAGAAAGAGACAAAAGTCTGTCCTTGCCCTTAAGGAGTTTACAATCTGATGGGGGAGACAACATGCTAACAAATATAGACAAAGCAAGCTAAATACAGGATAAAGAGGGAATAATTAAAAGAGGAAAAGGGCAGTTTGGTGGTACAATGAATAGAGTGCAGGGCCTGGAATTAGGAATCACCTGAGTCCAAATCTGGCCCCAGGAACTCAACAACCTGTGTGACTCTGGGCAAATCACTTCACTATGTTTGCCTCAGTTTCCTCATCTATAAAATGAGCTGGAGAAGAAATGGCAAAGCCTCTGTTATCTCTGTCAAGAAAAGCCCAAATGGGGTCACAGACAAGACTGAACAGCAGCAGTAAAGGAGGAAAAGGCCTGTAATTAAGAGGAGGTGGGGGTTTTAGTGGAGATAGACATTCCAGGAATGGGTGAGAGCCAGAGATGATGCCTGAGATGAGAAATGGAGCCAGAGTGGAGGAGAGGGATGTAAGTCATAGGACTGCAAGCTTATTGAGTAGGGGCTGACAGACCTGCTTTTTAGGAAAGGCAGCAGAGATGGTGGGGGGAGGATCTGCACCAGGCAAGTAGTAGTAACAGAGAGAAGGGAAGATGTCCTAGAGGTCTTGCAAGGGTGGACTTGACAAGCTTTGGCAACACCTTGGGTAGTACTCCAGGTTGGGATCTTGAGGGACTGGGAAGAAGGAAGATAGGAAGTGGGGAGGGGTTGGCAAATGGAGAGTTTATCCAGTTTTGAGATGTGTAAAAGGCAGTTGGAGGTGGGAGGTTGGAGGTTGGCAATTTGAATTTGGGAGGGCAGGAAAGATATATATGAGAACCCTCAGTATAGAGTGGTCATGAAATCCATAGGACAGTGAGGTCTTTTAGCAGGAAAAAAGATGAAGGCCCCGGACAGAGTGCCCCATCAGCAACTCAGAAAAGCCTATAATTTACTTGTCAAACTCACTTTGTCCATCATACAAGTGGAAATTCTTTACTGGAATACTTGGATTATAACCTGGAAGCTGTAATCAAAAAAAAAAAAAAAGTTAAACACTTGAAATTCTGGACCATGACTTGATCCTGGAATCCTAGAATGACAGAACTAGAAGGGGCCTCAGTGGTCCCGTGCTCCATGCCCCACATTTGACAGTTCACTTTTGTTCTATAGTTTTGCTTGTCAAACTCATTTTTTTCTTTATCTGATGAGATGTCATCATCACTCTGTCTTGTCCCCAACCATCGGCTGGAAACTGGCAACTCAACAAAGGAGACTCTACTTACAGCCTGGAACGTCCTCCTGGAATCCTTGAGGGGCCCAGAGGTTTTCATTTTGTAGGATCGCTCATCAAGCTCATGTTGTCTTCTTCTTCCATCCATTTGGTACATGGACACAAAAGCTGTCATGTTTTAGAGCAATCCCCGGTGAGGTGTTAAGAGGAGGTCATTAATGGCTGTTGGAGTAGTAGTAGGAGATGACTAAGGTCGTAGTGCTGTTAGCGTGAGTCTTGAGCTGCCATTACATTACAGATCACCAGACGATTATTTACACCCCTACAGTGCTGATGCTCTTGTGCTGGGGTGGGGGGGGAGAGGGAGCTCCCACAGAGACTGCCTGGAGTTCCAGAACCTGCGTGCCCATCGTTACCACCGTCCCCTTGGTGATCTGGATACCTCACTGGGCATCGGTAGGGTCTACCACTCCCAAGTCCCCGTGCATCGCAAAACTAGTGGGCTTTTCATCCAAATCACTCCATCGCAGCTATAGCAGGCCCCTAGAGACGTCCACCTTCTATTAGGAGATGACCACATGCCCCGGCCACTCTTGAAACAGGGAGATTGGCCATGCAGCAAATAAGGATTTGCTTAGGTTACTGCATTTTCCCACTCTTGAGGGTATATTCTTTGGAACAGATGTCGTGGGAAGTCTGGGTGCTCGAGCAGAGCCCACGCTATTGACTGCATTCAGGCCAGTGAGTCCCGATCGGGCCACTTGACCGAATATACCGCCATATCGCTGCCACTGGCCGAGAACAGAGGCAACATGGCCATCATCTACCAATTACCAAAGCTGTACAGTGTCAGGGCCACACAAATCCGCAGGACCTGGACCAGGTCTAGCTGGAGGCGGGTCAAGTTAGCTATGATATCCGGAGCCTTAGACCCAAGAGCCCTGGGTCTGACAGGCATCCCACAGCAAGCCAGAGTGACTCTGGCCACCCAGGACCCACCGTTAAGGATCTGAGCCTGGTCAGCTTGGTTTGCTGCAGGCAGTGTCATCCATGTTTGGTTTAAGGATGAATATCTCCCTGGCTTGAGCTCCAGGCAGAATTTGTGCTTCTGGAAAGCAAGGTGCTAACATTTGTGCCATCAGCCACTGTCCTTGAGCCTCTATGATTGTTAACCACGCACCCGACACAGAAGGCCCAAACTTGCAGGCCATTGGTGCCAGTCGCATGATGCAGCTTGGCAGCCTCTGCAAGGAACAGCAGGGGATGCAAGGACACAGCACGAAAGAGCAGCAGACGTCAAAAACCTTAGGATGTCCAAGGAGGGAGGGGCCACTGATGGGACCCTTCTGTGGTCTGATTTAACCAAAATTCCTTTTCCTTTGGAGTCCCTTAAAGTATGTTGGTCTTTGAGCCAGGTGGGAAAGGATAGGGAAAGGTGAAGGAAGGAAGAGGGAAGCTCTGTCTCTCTGTACCTAGGCAGACCTTTGTAGGTGACCTGGACACTTCTCACTTCCAATCCATATTTGGATCTGGGTCCATCTGGAGGAAAGCAGAGTGGGCAAGAGTAGCACTTGTTTCTTGATCTGCAGGACCAGCCACATTTCTTTTTTCTGTGGAAATTCTGGCATTTGTCTTGGAATGGTGGCACTTATCCTAATTAAGGTCCAATTTTGTGGGTGATGGGGTGGTAGACAAGACATAGTACAGGAAGTTTGAGAAGAAAATACATTGTCATCCTCGGAGGTACCGTTTTCATTCTTCCTCTTCACACTCTCCATGAACCCAAATATTCCAAGTATATAGTGTTTTATGGTGGGAAGGAGAAGGTCATTTCAGAGGATGACGTCAGTCCCAATTGTTAAGCAAGAAAGGCAATTTTTCAATAATACTAAGCTCTTGACTGTCCTAATCCATAGAAATGCTAGAAAATCATTGCTTCATCTGGTCACTTGATCAAGCAGTCGGAGTAGGCTTTCTCCTCCATTATCTGAAAAGTGTTAGAGCAAAATCAGGATGCTATTCTTAAGATCCTAGAGTGTCAGTCATCCAAGCTTAAGAGACAGATGGGACCTTTCGGTATTGGATAGCATGTTTCAGTAGTTTTACTCACAAAAGTGTCTGCCTCCACATTCAATTTTTGTTAAAGGTAGGAGAGAGGGGACTAGGCCATCATCCCACATTAGTCCTTCCCTGTGCACCTTGCAAGTATGGCAAGGTACTGATGGTCATCTGACAAGCCACAGGGGAAGATTGAGCCCCCAAATCTTGAACTCAGTTTCCTCATGTGATGTTTAACCTGCTAATTGTAATTCTCCTTAAAATGCTTAAGAATTTGAGGACTTGATATCATAGAGGAAGGAAGAGGGTCCAGATTTTTCTTTCTGGGTCTAGACAGACCTTTTCATTAATACCCAGTGGTGGTTAGTAAAGGATGGTCAAAGACATAGAGTGGTCCCTCCAAAGTCTTCTCTGGGACAAGACTGTTCACTGCAGTACCTTCTCTCTATCCCTTTGGACCATGTGGGGAGACCAGGTATGTCTCAGTCTGCCTGAGGGTAACCCATTTCTATAATTCAGAAATTCTTTAAAGCACTATATGAAAAGTCCCATGATTATGAACAGACTGTTGGGTCTTCTTTGATAAATAAAGTAATTTTCTAAACATATTTTCTCCTTTTTTAAGTTTTCTAAAATAGGAAACCCAATTGTTGTTCCTTCTGAAAATGTTAAAATGCATTTTCAGTTTTTAATGAACACATGGTCATCTCTGATTTGGTAGCCTTGGCAGGTCATTAGAACTGGAGAAGATTTTAAAGGATATCTAGACTATGTAAGGGAAGTTCTAGAACTCTTCTCTGATAGCATCCGGAAAGTTTGGTTCCTTCTAGTGGGTCCACTGAGGCCTGTGCCAATCCCGAGAGAGTATGTATCTTTGCCTGGGGATGTTCTTTGTCTGGGCCCTCTCCTCCTCACTTTCTCCATCAGGATTTGCTCTCCATTCTAGCTGAGTCTTTTTGTCTGGGGGGAGAAGTCTCTCTCTCTCCCAAGCTGTGCCCACAGACCTCCATGGGTCATCTTTGGGCATGTCTGTGAATTGGAACATATAGGTTTAAGAGGGAGCATTATCAGGTAAGAGAACTCCAGTATTGTTAGGATTTCTTTTTTCCCTTTTGCTGTATAAACTGGTAGGCTGCTATTACCTAGATTTAAATCTAGATTTACTTTTGTTGGATGGGTGAACTTATTTGTAAAGGTGAGAAATTATTTCTTTCATCGTCTTGAATTTGTGAGTGGGTGGGAAGCTAATTTTTATATAAAAGCTTTATATAAGCAAAAAAACCCTGATCAACCCACATACATTTTTTTTTAATCTATGCCTTTCTTGTGCTGATATAATAGCTTTAGAAGGGGGAAAGTGTTTGGTTTTGTTCTTTAGGTAAATGGTGTCCAAAATCTTTGAAATGTCTATGATTTTATAGTTCCTTACAGTGGCACTTAATTTCTTCTCATTCAAAATCTGGCCACTTTGGGTGAAAAGAATAGAAAATGGAAGAAGTCAAAATGAGAGAAAGATCTTCCGTTTTCTTCTGAGATAGTATTGCCTCAAAAAACAAAGTTTTTTTAAAAAGGGAAGCAAGAAGTGTTATACATAATAAAACTCACTTGGTAAAAAGTAGAAAAAAAACTTGAGAAAACTAAAATAGATGCGGTGAGATGTGTACAATATTCATTGATTTTGTATATATGGAACTTCTCAATTATTTTGCCATAAATTATTTTGTTGGATAAGAAAAAGTATTGGAAATTTAAAGTCATTTATTATGACTAATATTGATTGTCATGACTATCACAGAAGCAAAAACATAGAAAATGTGAGTTTTAATCACCTATATAGATAGGTGTTTATGGGGTTTTTTGAGGATGAGTAAAGGTTTTTGTTTTGTTTTTGGAAATTAGAACTATAGATTGTTTTTAACTTTGTTAAAAGATTCTTAAAAGAGAAAGTTGTCACTTTGATTATTTTGCTATATATAAGTACTTTGGAGGAAGCAAATTCATCAGTCTGCCTTCCTCACTCTGGTTTTGCCAGTGCCATGCTTTGCATGTTTTCCACTGAGTCACTCCTTTCCCTAATGTGAAACAAGACATTTTATTTATACAGAAACATTTCATTGTATTATCCTAAGGATGAATCCATTATGATGTTTTTGGATATGTATGAAAATGTAAGCTATGGAAAGTTTTGGTTTCTCTTCCTGCAAAAATATAAAACTATTATTAGCTTTAGAAAGATTTTAATGCTATGAATGGAAAAAAAAAACTACCACTCTATAATTTTGAAATCAAAATATATGTAGTGCTAATGCTTTCAAAACAGGGGAAGAAGATAATTGAGAACCTCAGGGCAATAAAAAGCCCTCCAAATGTAGGATCCAATTCCAAAAGTCAAATACCCTTGAGAATGAGGCCTCCTAGTATAACCCTAATGCTGGATAAACTGTCAGCTGAGAATTAAGTGGGAATCACAAATGCTATTATGTTTACCCCAAAATCTTTAATCTTCTACCATATATCTGGAAAGTTTCTTTTGAGATTTTAAAATCAGATTCATTTAAAATCTGTATCAAGATTATAACTTGAAGAGTAATTTCCTTATTGATGGCAGCCCTAAACCCATTGGTCACTTAAAGCCCGAAAAACATGTAACTGGGAAATGTTTAACGTAACAAATAAAATATGATACAACCTAGATAATGTCAATTTGGGGTTTTCTAAGTCAATCTGCAGACTGGTTTCAAATGGAGTTTGACACCAGTGATTTAGAGCGTAACTTAGCAACAGTGACAGAACCTGGGACTGAGAAAACGGCAGACCTTGTTTCTTTGCATTTTGCTTTATTGTACTTTGCAGATGTTGCATTTTTTTACACATTAAAGGTGTGTGGCAACTCTGCATCGACCATTCTCTAGGCACTATTTTTCTAACAGCATATGCTCATGTCATGTCTCTGTGTCACAGCTTGGTAACTATCACATTTCTAACTTTCTCATTGATATCACATCTGTTATAGTGATTTGTGATCACTGATCTTTGATGCTGATGTTTGGGATGTTTGGGGTGCCGTGAACCACACCTATGCAAGATGGAGACCTTAAGCAGTAAATGTGTGTATGTTCTGATCCCTCCACCAACCAGTTGTTGATGCAGCAAATTTCTTAGTTTAAGAAACTGCCACAGCCATCCCAACATGAAAGTAAGAGCATCCCACTAGCAAAAAAAAAAAAAAAAAAAAAAAAAAAATACTGCTCTCTGAAGGCTCAGATGATGGTTAGAATTTTTAGCAATAAAATTTTGTGGAGTTTCTTTTTGTTGTTTTAAATTCATAATATTTTGAATGTTATTGTTTCATTTCTCAATTTTCTTCTATTGTAAATTCTGAGAAACAATTGTTTGAGATACTATTTAGGGAGTGACAAAATTGTGTCATTGGAGAATTTAAGTCTTTTTGATTGAAATACTTTTAAATTATTAGCTTATTAGGAGCTACTGTCATAATGTTAAAATCTATAAAGCATTTACTTTGGTACATTTTAAAGGGAAGACCAGTACTTCCTCTGTGAGGGAAAAAAAAAAAAAAGAAAAGGAGAGAGAACTTGAACAGGATCATAAAATCTTATCAACCCTGTGAAAAACTTTTTGAATTGGTTTACTGAGAAAATGAGTCTTAAGTGTATGTGACATACAAAAAGTTCAAGATAGTTTCTGGATAATTAATCATTTTTATTAATTATGCTTGTAAATAAAAAGAGAGGTCAATGGCACTCTCAAATGCCAAAGACCCCCTCATGGATCCCACTCAAAAATTTTATGCTCTTGAAAGAATGAGTATTCCTGAGGGTGGTAATTAACTCTGATTAGTTAACAATTAATGAGAGAATGAATATTATAATGAAAAGTGAACCTATTCTGATGAGGGGCTGGGAGATGTGATTTATCACTCTTGCTCCCAGACCACTACCAACTGGGGTAGTCCAGACAGAGAATCTACCTCCCTTACACACACACACACACACACACACACATACACCCCTGAGTGGAACACTCAGTCCAAATGGACTTCCCTATTTGGATGGGGCCTGAACTAGATTAAGAAGGAAATTAATCCAATTTCATTTTGAGCAAAAACCCTGGATCATCTTGATAATTGTTCATTTAATAATCATTTCTCACATACAGTGTTCTGTGTGATGATTTGTGATTATAAAAATTATAAAGTTATACCTGAAATATGGAATATATTGAAGTTACTTCTTGAACCAACTTAATCTTAAACTGTTTTAGGGACATAATTTTGCTTAAATGGGGTAATGTACAATACCTTAAGAGATGACTATCTGTTAGTCTGGAGACTGATTATTACCAATGTGTTTTGAGGATTTTTTTTTTGAGCGAATCATTAGATATTCGTGATCTATATGGTACTCTAGATTAAAATTATTTTCTTAATTTATAATGATTTTTTTAAATACCAGGATGAGCTTACCTTGGGGAAGAAGAAATTTTTAATAAATAAATATTAGGTCTGATAAATTGCTATTGTAACAACATGAGAATAATAATAAACTTATCTAATTGTAAACTAGGATTAGTGAGACTTTGCTGCTTAAGCTTAAGTCTTTTTGGACTGAGAATTTTCTTTTTAAGCCATATTTGCAGGTTTATTTGTGCCATTAATCCAATGTTTTATCAACTTTTAAAAATCCCAGCAGGGGCAGCTAGGTGGCGCAGTGGATAGAGAACCAGCCTTGAAGTCAGGAGGACCTGAGTTCAAATATGACCTCAGACAGGTTACACTTCCTAGCTGTTTGACCCTGGGCAAATCACTTAACCCCAATTGTCTCAGCCAAAAAAGAAATATATATTAAAAATAAAAATGCCAGCAGCTCAAGGGGAGTGATATCTGTGAAATGGTACCAGTGGACCTATGTCCTTGGGGTGACCTTGGGAAGTCTGAGGTGGGACCTTCTTGGCTCAATTTTCCCCATCTGGCTAATTCTGAGCCTGATTTTGACATTCTATCATATACCTGGCTGCCAGAACCAAGGATGCTTTATCCTATTATAGAAGCACTGAGTCATTTTGTGCTCATAGACTTAAATGTACAAGACCGGTTCTGATGCTGTTAAAGTATCTACCCTCTGCTCTGTCTTTGTATAGCAAAGGGCAGATGATCAGTAAAAGGCATGAGCAAAATGCTGATATAACAGATCAGTCCTAAAACACATCTATATTACTATGATAGTATTCAAGGATGTAAGATCTGATGTAAGTCTAAAATTATAGATATTGCCATATTCTAATCATTTAAGTAAATGACTACTTGAGCTTTTCAGCTACCTGCTAATAATTATATATTCATGTAGAAGACTGGATTCTTGAAATTAAGAGACTGTGTATAGAGCATATTCTGAAATGTGATTAAATTAAATAATTTACATTAAATATGTCCCCACTGTCTAGAAACGGTCTGTGTGTGATCCCTATTCCATTAAAAACTGAACAATTTTCACTGCAGACAACTCATTTGATGTACATTGTGCTCTATATACAATTCAAAATTACTTAGTATATTAATATATTACATCCCATTACAATCTGAATAAAATGAACTTCTTAGTTTAATGCATTTTGTATGGTCATTGAACCTACGTACCTATAGAAGTCATCTGCTAACAAAGAGGGTCATTACTTATGTGGGCATGGACAGGATTAGATCCTAAGCAGCACGAATTTAGGGTTAGGGTTAGGCATCTCATCCTCCTGAGAGGGTTATGAGAAAGTCCCAAGATAATTCTCTGTGTGTGGTGGTGGTGGAGGTGGTGTTTAGACATTTTCAGTCACTTCTAACTCTTCATAGACCCTCTTGGGATTTTCTTTGCCAAAAATACTGGTGAAATTTGCCATTTCCTTTTCTAATTCACTTTATAAATTAGGAAAATGAGATAAAAAGGGTTAAGTGACTTGCCCAGGGTCACACAGGTAGTGTTTAAGACCAGATTTGAATTCAAGAAAATGTCTTCCTGACTCCATCCTGTGCACCACCTATATGTACATATCTACATATATGCACATATAAATTTACATATATATATAAATATCAAATGTAAATTATTCCAATGAGATATACAGACATTAAACATATTTTAATGAGTCCTAAAAATTGGTTCAGAATTTCACATAGTGAAAACCAGCTCAAACTTTATGATTCTAATGCTGTCAACAGCAGAGCTTTAAGATCACCCTAAATTAGGGACCCACAGTTAAAACTTCAGAGAATTTCAGTTTCTACATGCCATAGGCTATTTTTATCTTTATCTGATAGCCATTATAAGTTAGCAAATTATATTGATATCGTTAAAGAAATTCAAATAACTGAGGAACCAAAGTAACCCTTTAAAAATGATTATTTTGTGCATTCTCGGCATAAATAGCATTTTTTAGCTTTGCTTACATATCTACTTTGGTAAATTGTCAATCTCTTACCAGAAGGGCTCATTTTACAAGTCAGATCCTTCAGCTTCTTGTTGACAGTATCTATATTGGGTAAAGGTTTTAGATAAAGATATTCACGCTATGAATTATTAGAAAAGTAGAATTTAAATGATTGTCCTAAATTGTGTTGAGAGCTGTTTTACAGAAATATCCAATAATCTCTACTACATATGACACGAAGCAGAGAAGCAGATCTGTAATCAGAGGCAGGTTTGAAAACAGGCCCATTTCTAGTAGACTTCTGAGCCCCCAAGACAGGACGGGCTGATGACATGGATGTTACCTGCCACACTGTCTCTGTAAGGCCAACTTGCTCAAACTGCCCTAGTGGAACCTGTCAATGTGTCAGTCAACCTCCTCTCTCTCCTCCTCAAGAGATTCCAGAAGCCGAGGAAGAATTGCTCATTGAATCAAAGTGGGAGAAAGGAGAAAACTAAAATTATTCCATATCATTCTAAAATTGGTTTTATTCTATTCTGTAACTGACCATGTTCTATATTGTTGCCCCATTTTGTGTAATTACTCAGTCCACATTTTCCCATTCCAGAGTCAGCTTTTCCTCTGAGGTGGTTATAAGTTAACTTGACATCCTCAAAGGATCATCCTTGCAAAATTCTTAGCTCCTTAACAAATCTTTCTAGAAGCCAGAGAGTCAGCTAGCTCAGGTCTGTTAAACCTTGAAAGATGTTGATGGGTCCCACATGTGAGAAATCACTGTTTCTAGTACAAAAACCAAAACTGGTTCCAAGGTGAACGAAATGTGTTCCTGCAGGAAGTGGGTATGCTTCCTTCATACAGAGCACCATACAGAAGCAAGATTGAGCTTTTTATTCTGCTTGCAGTACGCCCAAGTCTCTCCTTCATTGCCCCTATTATTTGGGGATAATGAAGTTAACACATTTTTCCCATCCACCTAAAAAATCTTAACACATTTCTCCCTCCCAATACATCGATTCATGTACAGAAAATGGCTATTTAACTCTACCCAGATATGGAGAAGTTGATATTCATAAAGAAATTAAGCATACATTTTGGCACTTATCCTAGTTTCCACACAACCTTCACTTGGATTGTTCTAACTTCAAGTTCAAGATAGAATAACAGGATGTTACCCTCACTTGCATAATTTTGTGGAAATGCAAGATTTTTTGTTTCTCACATAGAACTAATGTTCCCTGATTGTCAGAGAAGAGTGGCCACCAAGCCTGATTTCTTTAAAATGTCACGTCATCCCCACCCCACAATGTGGTCTACCCTGTAACCAATCATACTGCCCTCCCCAAAACGGCATTAAAGTGTTTGAACTCTTCCCTCAGGAAGAGTGCCTTAGTCACTGAGAGGGGCTATAGACCCACTTCATTGGTTACTGCTAGGCTAAAAGTGTTCATGCTTGGACCAGCTGTGTTATTTGGGGCAAGTTCCTTCACTTTTAACTGCTTCAGTTTCCTCAGCTTCAAAATAGGAATACTAATAGCATGCATTATATGTCATATATTAAAGATATTCACCCTATGAATTATTAAAAAAAAGTAGAATTTAAGTGCACTAAATTGTGCAGTCCATGGATTGTCACAAGGATCAAATGTGATGAGATAAAATGAGGAAACATTGATTTATTGCAGAACCAGAGCCCCTTGGCTTGGACTGGACCCTGAATGCAAGGGTGTCAACAGGCAATCACAACTTGGATCCAAAGAGTTCACAATCCTTATAGAAGTTTGCATATTGATAACATCAGCTCAAAGGAAGATGAAGATACCAGTATCTCCCCCACAAAGAGGCATGGAATGGGAGGGTTGAAAAGGTACAGGAAAGGTGGGAAAAGAATAAAAAACCCTAAAGGGAAGGAACAAGACACCCACAAAAGGCTTTTCCCTTGAGACCTGCTAGACCATGAAGATGGGAGGGTCTGCAGCTACAGGACCTAAGCAGTTTCTCAGCCTTGTTCAAACTGTCTTGCCACCCAAGAAATTCAGTTTAGGGTGAAAATTGCCAGCTATGGGGTTGGGGGAAAAGGGTTGTGTCATCCTTGACACATTCAGTGCCTCCTGCATACTCTAGACCCAGTGTTTCTAGAAAATAGGGAAACTCAAAAAGACAAATGGGGGAGCTTTTAAAAATCTTAAATAGGAGAAAATGGATGTCTTTAAAAATCTATTGTAAGGGGACAACTAGGTGGCACAGTGGGTAGCATATCAGCACTGAAGTCAGGAATTGAGTTCAAATCTGACCTCAGACACATAACACTTCCTAGCTGTGTGATCCTGGACAAGTCATCTAACCCCAATTGCCTCAGCAAAAAAAAAAAAAAAAAAAAAAAAAACTAGGAAGAAAGATTAGGGACTTCTCAAATTTGGAGCGGGAAGAGTATCATAGCAATTTCCCAATTATCAGAAAAACTTATGTTTCCCCCCCTCAAGTGTCTATGAATAATCAGTTACATGGAAACAACCGATCAGGGTGGAGCCAGTTTTCAGGTGATTCACATGGGCTGCTTGAGATGTATGACTGAGGAACCACCCTAGATCAAACCTGAGTTGGTTCTGCATTACCCAGCTCATTGGCCAAGGGTCTCTAAGCAGCAGGTAAGGATGGTCCAGCTTCCCATCCGTGCAGGACTAGGGTCAGTTTTCTCACTAGATATTGGACTAGACCATAATTGAATGAGCTAGTTCCAGAATTTACAATCCAGAGTCACAAGATGAAGGCAGTTCATTCATTTCCCATAACTACTTAGGTCCTAATCTCAATTCCCTCACAAAGATATTTGTAAAGTTCCTAGCATGGAGCAGGTCCTACTAGCGCCACCCTACCCCCACCCCATTCCTTTGGTAGCCCACCAGGCACAATCAGCTTTGAGTTACTGCTAAGTCCAGAGGGGACTTTATTAAAGCCTAGAATATCTTCTGAGAACCACAGATCATCTCCTCTGGAAGGGACTGTTCCATTAGCACAGAGTCCATAGATGGACAGGACACTTGGAATTGGTTGGTGTAACCTCCCACTCCGAGGCTACTGATTGCCAGGGCCATACATACCAATCTTCCCCAGATAGACATGGAGACTAGCCCATGTTAAAGTGCCAAACAGCCTTTCTTTATTGGCAATCTCAGCAGGGGTTTGCAGGAAGCAAGAGTAGGTATGTCTCTGTGTCTCTCTGCATCCCTAATCTCTCTACATCTCTGCCTCACTTCTTCTCTCAGCATCCTTTTCTTTGCCCATGGCAAAGCTGGCCATTCATATTTATGGAATTACCCTTTGGAATTACCCCCACCTAGCTCACTCAGCACTCTGTAGGTGGATCTGCAGAAGGGAGACACCTGGAGTTAGTGCTGCATCCTAAGAAAAGATCTAACACCTGTAAGACACAACCTCCTGCCTCAGAGGCAAGCCCTTCTCTACCTCCTGGGTCCACCCTACCAGCTGACATGGCATACATGACAATTCCCAAAAGGAAAGTCTCTTAACAGATTGATAATTCAATTTGTCAAGTTGGTTGCTTAGCACATGACCACCTCCCAACTGGTTGAGAACAATAGTTCTGAGTTTTTATAGCTGGCACAAACTTCCTTTTGTCTTTTGGTGATGAAAAGTAGTTGGAATGTATCTTGAAAGACAAAATTGCTCTTAAGAAGGGGATGTTTTCACATGAAGATGCCAAAAGCTTTGGAAGTGCTCACACTATTAAGAGTTCCACCCTATTGACTAGGAACTAGGTAAGTAAGGGAACCACTGTTCCCAAAGAGTGGCCAGTCTTTGAAACTAATCATGGAGAAAAACCGGAAACCAAACTTGTTGACAAAGGAGAAAATAATAAAATTGAAAGAAAATTATTGAACTAATAAAACTTTTCAAAGAGTTTGGTTTTATGAAAAAAAGGTAATCTTTGGTTAATCTGAATAAACCAAATTACCAGTATCAAAAATCAAAAGGGTGAAATCACCAAAGGAGGAAATAAAAGCAATAATTCAGAGCCCTTTTGCTCAATTGTATGCCAATTAATCTGACATGAAATGGATATTTACAAAAATATAAATTACCCAGATTAACAGAATAAAATAGAAAGGAAAAAAAACATTAATGAACTCCCTAAGAAAATCTCCAGGTCCAGATGGATTCATACTGAATTTTACCAAACAGTGAAAAGAACAATTCTGTAGAAAGCTGGAACTCTGGAGAAATATACTTGAAACAAGGTGGAACTGATGAGATAATGGTTCTCTAGTTCCCATATATACTTAGTATGGTGATGTAATGGTTCTCAAAGTTCACACATAATCAGTATGCTGTAATGATGTAATTACAATAAGGTATATAAGGGCTAAGAAGGACTGGAAGATAGACATTCTGTCTTTGACCATCCTGGTGGCTCTCCTGCCTGCTCCACTAAGACCAAGGACTTGATCTGGTCCCCAGATCCTCTGGAAAACTAGCCCGGACATTACACAATTCCAATATTAAAGTATTTGGGGAAACAGCCAAAGAAGGAGTCCTGCCAAATTCTTTTATGACACAGAAATGATGTTGATAGCTAATCCAGGAAGAGCCAAAATAGAGAAAATTTCCCTGATGAATATTGATGTAAACACTTTAAATAAAATATTAGTAGAGAATATAGAGCAATTTATCAAGAGAATAATATACTCTAAACAGGTGGGACTTAATAACAGCAATCCAGGACTGGTTCAATATTAGGAAAATAATTAGCACAATTGACCATATCAATAACTAACAGAAATATAATCATCTCATTAAATGAAGAAAAAACTTTTGACAAAATACAACACTCATTCCTATTAAAAATATTGTAGAGCATAGGAGCAAATGGAGTTTGTATTTGTCATTGTATCTATGTGTGTGTTTGCATAATGTCTGTGTCATGTTTATGCTATGAGCTTGAAAGATTTAAATGCAGCCAGCCGGAAAAACTTCTAAGGACTGTAGTTAAAGAGAACACTAGAAAAATTAACTTTAAACTCCCACTTTAAACTTTCTGCAGATTAGCTTATAAAAAATGAGGAAAGATGTGTAGGACTCTTTTTTTCCCCCTATGGTCCCTACAGTAATAGAATTGGGACTATAGAAATGTTAGATAATCAAAGTTGTAGAAGCACTAAAAAACATCTTAGCAGATTCTGAAGATTTTGAGATTAATCATTAACCAATTTAACAATCATTTTAAGATTGCAAGAGAGAACTCCTGAGACTGTGGGCGTAATTCCAGGAACTCACCCCCTTCTAAAACAACTTAAGTAAGCTTTGAGTTACTACTCTGTAGAATTTGTGTTAAGGAAAAATAAGGATTAAATCTTTTAAAAGATATTTTAAAATAAGGTTTTTTAAAGTAATTGACAAGATTAGTAGCCTCCTTTAGCATCAAGTCCAGAAATGGAGGTGGGGGGAATCCTGTAAACAGTAACATCTTGTTAACTTTTCCTTAACTATTTTGTCCTCTAGTTCCCTTCAGCATTAGCAGAAAAATATGTGGTTCTTTTAAACTAAGAGCATGGATGGATGCTGAAAAAAGGAAAGTACCTCAGAAATTGAGGGATCCTTCCAACAACCTTAATTCACTCAGCGTGCCCTACTCCCTCCTCCTGGAATCATGGGTATATCTTAGTTGTGGGGATTGCTAACAAGACCATTACAGCCCATGTCCTGCTGTTAAACCTCTTAGAACAGATAAAGAGAAAGCTGGAGAATATTAGGGAAACTTGAATTCTGTCCTACCTGCTAGAAAGGAGGAAGCAGCAATTGTAGTTGGGTCCCATAGACCCTGCCCCAGCAGCCTCCCAACTCCAGCACTTACAGCTGAGGGTGAGGGTGAGGGGTGAGGGGTGGGGAGGTGGGGAGGTGGGGAGGTGTCAGGCCTCATGGCCAAATTCCCTGAACCTTACCACCACAAGTTATCACCAATGGGAAGGCCCCAGCATCAGTCACCCTGGCCCTAAGTATTAACCCCAAGACCCAGTCAGTTTCTGCAAGGCAGATCTGACCAACTGCTGCCTGGAAAATTTGAGGTGGTCCTGGCAGTACTCAGCATGGCAGTACAAGGTGGGGGAGTCAGCTAACCTCCGCCCTTTTGTGTTCTAGTTGTAGAAAAGTATTAACTGTGTAATATTTCTCCAGTTACCTTATTTAGAGAGAAATAATGATGGTGGTTGTTGTGAGATCTTTAACACAGTGACTAGCATATACCAAGTACTATATTATTTCTCTAACTGAACGTAATTGTTCTGTGTTTGATAACTTTAAAGTGGTTTTTAAATACCAAAAGTTATAAAAGATCAATGACTTTTATGTGATAATTTGGAAATAAAATTGATGTCATCGGAAATTGATTGTGTTACTGTATTTCTAACTTACTGTACTTAGTTGGGGACTCATTAAGGCCTTAAAACTACCAAAGTTCTGCTGGACTCTCAGATTTAGCAACTGCATGCTATATACTACATCCCAAGCTCCCTACATGTGGACAATTGAAGAACTATGGTCATCTGCCCATCCAGGAACCAACAAAAGCCCTGCTGGGGCCTATTCTGCTCCAAATGTAGAAGCTGCTAAATCCTGGCTAATCCTGACTGTGACTTGTTGGTATTTGAATTGTTTTTCTTCATGGCTACCTTCAGTCTTTTCTCCTTGACCTGCTATTTCTGGAATTCTGCTACAATATTCTGTGGAGTTTTCATTTTGGGGCCCCTTTTGGGAGGTGATTGGTGTGTTCTTTAAATGACAATATTGCCTTCTGATCCTAGGATATTAGGGCAATTTTCCTTGATAATTTCTTGAAATATGCTGTCCAGTTTTTGTTTGTTTTTATATGGTTTTCAGGTAGTTCAATATTTCTCAGATTCCCCTTACTGGATCTATTTTCATTTGTTTTTCCAATGAGAGATTTCCCATTTTCTTCCGTTTTTTCATTCTTTTATTTTGTTTGACTGATTCTTGATGTCTTGTAGCAGAGTCATGATTTCAAGAGTCTAGCAAAGGGTTACCCTAAATCAGAGCCAGGGGTCTTTCACCTGGGTTATAAGATTTTTCGAGACCCGATTTCCTGTGATTAACTGTTGGGGCGGAGGGGTCAGAGCCCTTTTTCCTAGTGAGGGTGTTTCTGAGTTGTGAAAAGCAGCCCAGGACGTGGCCCAGGCAAGAAGGAAGCACTGGGCCTGCTGTGCAAGCGCTTCCCAAGGAGATGATCTGTGCGATCTCTAACGGGCGTGGGGGAGGGGCACGGAGCTTGGCAGGCCCCCCCAACACGCTGTGGTGATGTCCTTGCCCCCCCCAGCGCGCACCCGCGCGCCTGGGAAGCCTTTCCACGACACTGGCTCCCACAACCAGGGCCTCTTCCGGGCTCAGCCACGGCCCATGATCCTCCTCACAGATAAAATGAGCAGCTGGAGGGCAAGCTGATGACGTCAGGACCCCGGAATCGCGCCGTTTGGTGGCATTTTAGTATTAGGAGCCCTGATGATGCCCCTGTGGCTGCCAGGCTCGGTCTGGGCGCTGCTCCCAAGGGCCCCGGGCAGAGTCAGGGCCAGAAACCACGACCTATGACCCCACACCCAGCCCTGACCACTGTCCCCCCCCCCCCCCCCCCCCCCCCCCCGGACAGAAGCCACTACAGACACCGAGCTTGGCCCAACCTCTCCTCCACCAGCACCGGCAAGTACCCCGGACAGAAGCCACTACAGACAGTGAGCATGCGCACTGCCCTCCCGAGCCTCAACACTACATTTCCCAGAAGGCATGGCGCGTGGAGGCTTGGTGGCCGTCAATTATAAAACGATTGCTATGGAGATGCCGCGAGGTTCCCGCCTGATTGGTGGGTTCTCCCGAGTGACTTCCGCTTCCTCCCACTGTCCCGATCCCTCCTCCAGTGGGAACCACGGATGTCAGAGGGGAGCTCCGGCGGCACCACCTGTCCCCGGCCGAAAGGCTCTGCTTGCAGCCCTCCTCCCCCTCACCATTTCCCTTCCTCATCCTCCCTCTCTCACTGCTTCTCTTCCTCACTACTTTTCCTCACCTACCTCCTCCCCTTCTTCCCCCTCCTCTCTTCTCCCTCCTAATCCTCCTCCATCCCCTTCTATCATTGTTCTTCTCTGTCTCCTCTACCTCCTCCTCTTCTCCCCCCATCCTGTTCCCCTTCCTCCCCCTTTTCCCCCCTTCCTCTCCTCCCCCTTTTCTCCTTAACTCTCGCCCCCCTTTCTCTTCCTCCCTCTTCTCTGCCCACCCACCTTTCCCCCTCCCTTCTCTTCTCCTCCCTCCTGTTACCACTTCCTCCCCCCCCTTTTTTCCTCTTTCCCCTCCTCTGCCTTTTCTCCTTAACCCTCCCTCCTCTTTCTCTCTCTCTCTCCCTCTCCTCCCTTTCTTCCTTCTCCTTTCCCTGTCTGCTCCCCCTTCTCCTCCTCTCTTTCAGCACTAGAAACCCCCCACCCTTTCCTCCCTTCTGTGCTCCTTTGATCCTTACCTAGCCCTCATTTTCCCTGGAAACAGGAGGATCCGAAAAAGACCCATGCCCTGCATTTAGTGCTTTAAGGCTTACATAGCACATTGCATGGGTTGAGTCATTTGATTGAATAATCAATTGAATTGATTTATGCCCCTAATGCCCCAAACAGCCCCGAGGTAGGTGGGACTGATTTTACCCATTTTCTAGGTGAGCAAACTGAGGCTCAGAGAGGTCTTCTTCCACTTGTAGATGGGAGTGAACCCAAGTTTCTTAGACTGGACTTTGAGCCTCTCCCTGGGAACATAAGGTTCTGGGGGACCAGCGGTGCTTTCTTTATCCACATATCCCCAACATCTGGCAGACGGCGCTGAAGGATGGGGGAGAAGGCTTTGGGGGTGTTCTCAGGCAGGGCAGGGCCAGCCCCACTCACGGTTTCCTTTTCCTCCCCAGCTCTCTGCCCTTGCCCAAGAGGAGTGAGTTCTGGACACTGGAATGGCTCCCATGCTCCTGACAGCCAGGTCTCCCCAGGTGAGTGGGAGGTTCCCCCTCCTGGGCATTGAGTCACCTGGACAGCTTGCCCATGGTCATTATAAGTTGCCATTCCGGAATTTGAATCCAGAACCAGACATCCAAATGCACAAGCAGCAAGAGCAAGGATTTGCATGAAGCTATGACTGTCTGTAAGCCACTTTGTTCATAAAATGTGCAGGAAACCTCAAAGAAGAGCCAGCTTCCCGGGCTGCTTTTTGCTTCTGCTAGTGCCCTCATGTTCTTGGGGCAGGGAGAGGGGGTCCCATCAGTTGGGGATCACTCAGACTGCTACCTCAGGGATGACCCGTAGGATGCTGAGAGATGATGGGCCTGACTGGTCCCCACAGCATGGAATAAGACCTGGAGGAGCTTCCCTGCCCTACCTTGGTTGGATGTGCTGGGAGGATTGGGGGGGGGGGAGGGAGAGGGTGGTAGGTCCTCCCCGGGAGAGGATCAGTCCATGGCCCAGCAAAGGGTGGAGCAGCTGGTAAGTGTCCAATGGAAGGGCCCAGGAAGGGAAAGGCCTTGGGGTTCATGCCATGTGGGGAGGCCACAGTAACTCTTACCCAGGATTGGTCGGGCCATCGTGGAAAAGGGGGTCCTTCGGGTTCTCTTTGGTGCCAGAAGGCAAAACTTTGAGGCTTGGTGTCAGGAGCAGCTCCCAGAATCCTCCACCCTGAAGTGCTGTGGGCTCTTTAGGGAGTGAGCCTCCCAGCCCAGAAGGGCTTCCACTCTAGTCTGGCTGCCACCTGGGAGGGGTCTCCGAGGCCATCTTGTCCATCTCCTTCAGAAAAGTCAGCATTCAAATTCTGGACTTGAAGTCAGGCCTTGGTCCTCCAACTGAACCCTCTTGCCTTTGCACTGAGCTTGCTTCCGCTGACTCTGGGGCCCCTTCCAAGCTCTGAGGTTCTTGATGGCAGCACAAACTGGGCTTCCTCCTGCCTCCGGGTTCTCCCCTTCCAAGCAAGGACTCAATATGTGTATCTTGTGTTTTCCTGTACAATGTAACCACGCTGTGTAAGGTGAAGAGTGCAGCATGGGGCCTGAAGGGCTCTGGGCAGGAGGAGGGGTGGCCATCAGGGTTAATGCTTCCTTCTAGAGCCAAGCTGGCAACCCTCTGAAGGGTAGTTTCCATGGGAGCTTCCCCCAGAGTGACTCTTTCAATGTGGTTTTTCTGTGTGATGTTACAGTATAAACATTAGATTCTGAGTTTGCTGGCCAGAACCCTGAGAACCACATGGCCCTGGCCCACTCTCTGGGCCCTTCGCCCCCCGCTCCTTTCAAGGGATGGTGCCTGCAAGGGCACAAACAAAGGCATTTGGTGTTTCAGGAGCCGGTGACCTTCCAGGATGTGGCGGTGGTCTTCACGCAAGAGCAGTGGGCTTGCCTGGAACCTTCTCAGAAGGAGCTGTACCGGGATGTGATGCTGGAGACCTATGAGAACCTGCTCTGCCTGGGTGGGACAGCTTCTCCTGGGACCCGGGCCCTGCCTCCCCCTCCTCTTCCCCACCCTGGGGTCTTTGGGTCCTTCCTTGGGCAAAGGCTGAGAGAGACTGATTGACCTTCATCCCCTTTGGTCCCAGGGAATCATTCCTTTGTGATTGTGATCTCTGCTTTTTGGGCTTGAGCAGAAGTATCACAGACTTCTGTCCCGGTCCTTTATTTTAACTCCGTGCAAGCCTTGCTGCTTCAGGTCTGTGTCTCAGAAACAGCCTGTTGTTGGCTTCTTACAGTTAAGGAACCACCAGGGATTTCTGGGGGAGGGTCCTCAGTGTGGCAACCACGATAAGCTTTGTGTAGAAAGGGATCCTGGCTGGGTGTGGATCACACTCCCACCCAGACGTCTCCCCTTCCTTCACATTAATTTATAACAATGTATAATATTTTTTTTTACCATTGCTAGCACAGAGAGGCATTTGTTCTGATCCCAGAGGGTCTTCTGGGGCTGGGGCTGGGACCCTCTTGCAGGAGAGGAGGAAATCAAGTAAGGAAGAGCTGACCCTGTCCCAGCTCAGACCCCACCCACAAGATTCCCCCCAGCAAGCAAGAGGAACAAGAGAGAAAATAGTTTAAGGCCAGCCCAAGGCAGCCCTTTGACTTCTGCTTCATTTCTCTACCTCCAGAGTCCTTGTGGCTCCACTGGGTTTTAGTTTGGAGGTATTCGGGTTGTCTGGGTTACCCTTTGGGTCTGTATGCATTTTCTTCTGTTCTTCATGGCTTCAGCCCCTGGACTGAGGCTTTGTGCCAGGCTCTGCCCCCTGGGGCTTTCTTGGCCCCATGCCTACACAGGGTAGATCCAAAGTGAAACATCAGGCTGAGGGCAGATACCCTGACTTAGCTCTGACCAGAACAGTCACAGGGTCCAGCTGTCTCCTTGTATGTCCCCAGAGACGTTAGAAGTCTCCTCTTTAGGTTTCCTTGAATCTGCATCATCTGGTTTTCATTTCCTGTGTCCTGGGGTGAGACTTGGGATCGCTAAGTTTGAGTGGAACCTTTCTATGTCCATCCTTTACCCTTTGAGCAGGACTGGCCGTGTGTAAGCCACGGGTGATCCACCAGCTGGAGCAAGGGGAGGCTCCTTGGACGCCAGAGAGGAGAGTCCTGGGCAGCGGCCGTCCAGGTGAGTGAGTGCCTGACCCCCAGGCAGGGGAGGCCTTGACAACAGTGTCCTCAGTGGTCAGTCAGTGCAGTCCTTCCACAGAGTTGTACAGGAGCCTCTGCCCAGAGCTGCCCAGACCTAGGGAGAAAAGCACCCACTGTGTGTTAGCCCCAGGAGGGTTATTCCCTGCCACCTCAGCAAGTCAGTCTCGTGATAAGTCCCAGTGTCAGAAAAGGCTCTTGGGATCCCAGATGTAGGTCTGGCTCAGGGGCCTCCTGTTCTGACCCCCTCATGTTAAAGGTGATGCAGTGGAGGCTCAGGGCGTCAAGGGGTGACTTGACTAAGATCATCCAGGTAACCAGAGGGAAACTAGCACTGCAACTTCTGGCATGGCCACTGACCCCCAGTGGTCTTGCCTCAGAACCAGGATGTGTCCTATTTCTTTCTTATCTTTCTGTGATGTAATAGTCTCAGCAGTCCTGCTCCTGTTTTAATTTCTGGTTTTTTGTGTGTTTATGGACTTTGATGGAATCATAACAAATATCTCACATATTCATGCCATAATGAAATAAAATGAAGTCACATAAATTAAAGTATAAAACTTCATAGGAATATAATTTATTAAGCCTTTGGGATTAGTCAGCAAAAAATACAGCTATGAGTTGAAGAGTAACAGCAGTAGTAGCACATTTCCTGCCTTAATGGGTTGGAACCAGAGTACTTAGTCGCAAGTTCTGAGCTTTGCTCCATTCGGTTTCATTCTTGTGACAATGGGAAACTCAAAACATTTTTCCAGGCCTTAATTTCTGTTTAAAAAGAAACCTATTTTTTTGTCTTTCCTCCTCTCAAAAACTTTTAAGGTTCAATAGGAAAGATGTGTATCACAGACACACAGAAGCACACACATAGACACATTGTTGAGAAGCCCAAAATAGGATTTAAGAATATAGCAGATAGCAGATGAGTATAGAGGATATTTCCATTTTCTTTATTTCCTTTGTTCTTTTTTTTTTTCCCAGATTGGAACAGTATACCTGAAACCAAGGAGTCAGCTTCCAAACTAGGCATATCATGGGAGAATTTTTCTCAAAATAAACTTACAAAGGAACATTTCTCTATATCCAGCTTGAAAGAAGCTTGGGCATGTGGTGGAAAATTAGGGAAGCAACAGAGCATTGAGGAGAACATTTCTAAACAAGTAAAAATCACTCAAAAGAAAACTTACAGTGAGGTAAGAAGCCATGAAAGTAATAAGTATAACCGAAGCGTCAGTTTGGAACCAAAAGATTTTGCTCCACAGAGAATTTTCTTAGGAAAGGATTTTCTCAGATGTGATTCTGACAGAAAGAACTTTTTTCTATCTTCAGAACCAAGAAAGTGTCATAGAACTTGCTCTAAGGAGATAGAGTCTAGGTATAGTGAATGTGATAAGTCCTTCACTTCTCACTCAGATTTTATTGCATATCATAGATTTTATCCTACAGAGAAACATGATTATTCTAATGAATATGAGAAAGCTATTAATTTCAGCCCATTTATTAATTCCCATCAGAATATTGATATTGAAGAGAATGCTCTTAATTATATTAAATTTGAGAAAGCTGCCATCCAAAATGTACAATTAATTGAACATCAGAGAATTCATACTGGAGAGACACCTGAATATAGTAAATATGGGGAGCTTTTCAACCATGGTTCATCCCTTGCTTCCCATCAGAGGATTCACACTGAAAAAAAATCTAACCATTGTTTGAAGTCCTTCCTTCAGAGTTCACAGCTTTCTCCTCACCAGCAAATTTATACTGAAAAGAAGCCTCACGAATGTAATCAATGTGGGAAGGCCTTCCATCGGAAAGGACAGCTTACTCAGCACCAGAAAATTCATACTGGAGAGAAACCTTTTGAGTGTAATGACTGTGGAAAGCCTTTCCGCCTGAGGGAACACCTTACCCGACATCAGAGGATCCATACTGGAGAGAAACCTTATGAATGCAATGAATGTGGGAAGGCATTCCACCTGAGGGAACTCCTTACTCTCCATCAGACTATTCATACTGGAGAGAAACCTCATAAATGTGTTGAATGTGGAAAAGCCTTCAGTCAGAGAGGACATCTTAATCTACATCAGAGAATTCATACTGGAGAAAAACCGTATAAATGTAATGATTGCGGGAAACTCTTTCGTCTGAAAGAACACCTTACTCGACATCAGAGAATTCATACTGGAGAAAAACCTTATGAATGTAATGAATGTGGGAAGTTTTTCAGACGAAGAGGACTTCTTACTCGGCATCAGATTATTCACACTGGAGAAAAACCTTACAAATGTAATGAATGTGGTAAAGCCTTTAGCTTGAGAGAATCATTTACTCGACATCAAACTATTCATACTGGAGAGAAACCTTATGAATGCAATGAATGTGGGAAGGTCTTTAGCCTGAGAGGATCATTTACTCGACATCAAAGTATTCATACTGGAGAGAAACCATATGAATGCAATGAATGTGGAAAAGCTTTCCATCTGAGTACAGAACTTACTCGACATCAGAGAATTCATAGTGGAGAAAAACCTTATGAATGTAACAAATGTGGAAAGTCCTTTCACGTGAGCACAGAGCTTACCAGACATCAGAGGATTCATACTGGAGAGAAGCCTTATGAGTGTAATGAATGTGGAAAGGCCTTCCACCTGAGAGAATACCTTACTCGACATCAGAGGATTCATACTGGAGAAAAACCTTATGAATGCAGTGACTGTGGAAAGGCTTTCCGTCTAAGAGAACACCTTACTCGTCATCAGAGGATCCATACTGGAGAGAAACCTTATGAATGCAATCAATGTGGGAAGGCCTTCCACTTAAAAGAACTCCTTACTCTCCACTGGAGTATTCATACTGGAGAGAAACCTCATAAATGTAATGAATGTGGGAAGGCTTTTAGCCAGAGAGGACACCTTACTGTACATCAGAGGATTCACACTGGAGAGAAACCTTATGAATGTAATGAATGTGGAAAGGCCTTCCATGCAAGAGAACTGCTTACTCTCCATCATAGTATTCATACTGGAGAAACACCTTACAAATGTAATGAATGTGGGAAGTTCTTCAGCCAGAGAGGACACCTTACAGGACATCAGAGAATTCACACTGGAGAAAAACCTTATGAATGTAATGACTGTGGGAAAGTTTTTCGTCTAAAAGAACACCTTACTCAGCATCATAGGATCCATACTGGAGAGAAGCCTCATAAATGTAATGAATGTGGAAAGGCCTTCAGCCGGAGAGAACACCTTACTAGACATCAGACAATTCATACTGGAGAGAAACCTTATGAGTGTAATGAATGTGGGAAGGCCTTTAGCCTGAGAGGATCACTTACTCGACATCAGAGTAACAAATGTCATCCCATATTTGGAAATTAAGCTAAGATTTTGTAGGACCTGATTGTGGACAACTACAAAATTCTGAGAAGTAAATTAAAGAACTAAATAATTGGATGGAATTCAGTGTTCATAATTTTTTTCCTAGCATAATGAAACAAATATTTCTTAAAATAATTTACAAGTTTCATATAATATTCCTCAAAGTACCAAAAAAATTTTTAGCTGTTCAAATCTTTTGACTGGGCATGTGCCAAGATCATTAGAAAAAATAGTAATCCCTTGTTCTTGTTCAATCATTTTAGTCACAGGTGACACTTCATGGCTCCATTTGGGCTTTTCTTGGCAAAAATACTAGAGTGGTTGGCCATCTCCTTTTCCAGCTCATTTTACAGATGAGTAAACTGAGACAAACATTTATGTGACTTACCCAGGATCACACAGGTATTGTATTTAAACTCAGGTCTCCGTAATTTCAGGCCCAGCACTCAGTTCACTATGCCACTTATGTCCAGAGGTTCCATAGGTGACATTATTTATAATGCCTTTATGGATGCAATGGTAGCAAAAAATTAGATATGTATCAATTGTGAAATGGCTGCACAAATTTTGGGTGTGTGTGCTTGAGGTGGAATATTATTGTGCAGCAAGAAATGATAAATTCAAGGGGCCATGAAATAATCATATGAACTAATTCAGAAAAAAGGAGAATCAGAAGAACGTGAAGCAGAATGATTACAGCAAGTAAAATTAAACCATTTCTAAAATGCTTAAGACTAATTATATTGACCTGTTTTGTTCCCTGAGAAAACAGGAGGAAATAGACCTCTGTTCACTAGAGAGGTGAGGGACTAGGCATATAAACTGTTGTGTAAAATATCAGATAGGGTTGCTTTGGTTGTTGGGTTTTATTTATTTGTTTTTTCTTTGTTACAAAAGAAGACTTTATGTAGATTTGGAAGTTATTCTGGTGGTTATAATAAGCATAAATTAAAATTATTACTAAGAGGCAATTTGACATAAATACCTCTATTTTTACATCTTAGAATAAGGTCTTTGTTCTTTTTAACTCTCAGCTCAGTAGAGTTTGGTTGTATAAACAGTCCTGAATTATATCTAGATTTACTACTTACTGCTCTTGGCATTGCCCAAGCCATTCTGAAAAATTAACACCAGATGATATAGGGTCCCATTTCCCCTTTAGGGATGGAGATAGAGGAGACCAGTGCATTTCAATATATGCTCTTCCCTCTTGCTCACTTTGACCAATAAGAAATGCAGGGAGCAGCTGAACTGTTATAGTGAAGTAAAAGGAACAGAACAAAATCAGCACACCACTGGTTAAGGCCATCTCTGACCTAATTTGTGTCAAGGAGTAGGTGAGTGTGAGGCATTTATGGACCTCACTAATGTCTTTTTCCTTATCCCTAGAACTGAGAGTAAATAGTTTCCTTTTACTTGGGAAAGAGTTGTTATGCCTTTTATCATCTGCCTCAGGACTACTTGAACTCTCTGTTACATACACTAACACAGCTTGATGTTCAAAAAATGGAACAGGGCCTCATTTTGTGATGTATAATACTAAATTGGTGTCATAATGTTTATTGGGCTTGTCGGGGACTTTGTAGCGATTTGTATGATAGCCCATGTGAGAGAAAGATGTGGGAAATCAACTCTTAGACAATCCAGAATCTAGCCAAGTTATCAAGAGAATATCACAGATAAGGGAAATTCCATTAATGTAGACCCTTCAAAGTGAGCTATTCCCATTTGTTTCTCCAAAGTTGGGGTGAGAAGCCCCAATACTTACTGAATTCAGATTTTTAGAAAGCCTTAAGTTTTTTGATGACCCCCATTATGGAAATACTTATGTTTCCCTTTTTTAAAATTAGAGCCCCAAACAGAATACAGTCCTGAAAGCACTAAAGTAGGTCACCCAACAGTCTTCTTCCACTGAACCTGTGTTTTCAGAGATCTCCATAAAGACCAATCTGAATGGAATCTGACAGGTACCTAAGAATGGCCAGACCAAATGATCATCAGGCTCTAGAGCTCTGAGGTCTCCAAAATGACCTCTCCACACTACTTTTAAAAAGCAGTTGTCCAACTGTTGCTGGACCTAGCTACTGAGTGTATGATGCTGGGTCAGACCAATACCTTTCATCAAGAGTTGCTTATTGTGAATTGAATAGGAACAAGCTGGTAAGGCCCAGAAGGCCTCTTATTAAATAGAAGATGATACTCCCCCCAATCCCTCTGGTGTTTGTTAGTAGTATTCATAAGTAACTTTAATTACTGGCCTCCAGTCTCAACTAAAAAACCTACCTCCTCCACTAGCTCAGTTGGCCCCTACTTCAAGGATCTGGTTTCTAAGGAATGCCTGATCTCATCAAGAGAGAGATAGTTACAGCTACACTTTGGACACCATACTCTTAAGCTATAGGACATCCTAATTGAGTGGGCTGAGCTGTTGTATAAAAGTTACTCAAGGGTCAGCTTGGTTTAGATCTCCAATACTTATAATCGCAACCATTGGTCTGGAACTTGAATAGGACTAAACAATCAGAAGTTCTCTTCTTTGGGATCAGGATCAATGCATGTAAGCATCAAAAACAAAGTTGATACCTCCAACTATATACACTTGTTTGTAGCCAGATCAGCACCCACTGGAAACATGTGCTATGGCAGGACCAATATCTTAAGGCCTACCCAGTATAGACTATTTAACTCCAGGGACTATGGCTTAGCTTATTGTCACAGGGTGGTGGCCAGAGACAGGAAAGCTCAGGAAGGGGCAATAGCTCCTCCCTCAGGGCATCTCACAACTTGGCCAGACACCATGGCCAATTCCAAGTCAGGAAGGGTACAGCTAGCAGAATCAACATGGGATCTTTGATGAATAGTCTTTCCTTGCTATGGCTAAGTAAACTTATTTTTAAGTTGTGATTTTTTTTGCAAGAAGTGTTTTGTTAACTGTATCAAAGCAGCCTGAGTCAGGCCTGGCCTAGAACATATTCCCTCTGCCAAACTAAACCAGTAAACATTGGGGAATAGGCTCATTGTTAATCTGGGGGAAAGGGGCGCCATCTGCCAGGCTCTGAGCTCAGAATTATATGATTCACTTAGTTTAGAACAAAGAAGCTACTTCAGTGCAATGGGATTCTGAATCAACCAGAGCATCCAGCAATTTCCCATGGTCCTTAGTCTGCCCAGTTGGCAGACTTGACCCTCTCCCACTGCTCTTTTGGAAAGAGGGTGGATGCAAAAGGCAGTCCTGTACTGTTGTGGTCATGTGTTCTTACTTCCCCAAAGCCATCTCCATGATGAATTAGTGCCACCTCCAGAATGGAGAGAGCTCTTTCTGAGATCCAGCCTCCAGGGCATCTTAACCAACCAGGACTATTCTGGGAACTGTGACCTTTCAGGTCACAGGTAATCACACCTGCCTGGTGATATCATCACCCCTGCCTAGTCTGTGCATAGCTGCTATATTCCAAGCTATACTTTCCCAGGCATTCTGGCCTGCTCAATCTACACTCAGTCTGCAGTAATTCATGTCATTCTCACCTGGCACAAACCTCGCCTTCAGTTTGCTTATTGGCCAATGGAAGGCTGGGAAGCATAGCAGCAGAGATGACTGAGGTGTATGGGAATAGATCTGCAGAAGTGATAAGGTACCTACCCCGATAAGAGTAGAGACAGTTTGTCTGAGAATGGTAAAATTTCTCCTTTAATCCACCTAACTCTAAAATAGAAATTTTGAAAATCAAAATAAAATTGAATAAAAAATTGTAATAATTAATAAAATCGGGTTTTGAAAAAAGGAGAAAATGACAAAATCTGAAAAAAAAGTGGATGCAAATCCAATTGCCAACATCAAAAAATTAAAGAGAATTGATAGTTGAAAAGTAAGTCATGGAAATTATTAGACTATGTTGGCCAGCAAAATTTATTATAAGCTAAATGAGTAATTATTTATAAAATGCAAAATACTTAAAATAAGAAATAGACTTTTAATAACTGTCTTTTAAAAAGGACATAAGAACCCTCCAAGAAATAACTCCTAAATCAAAAATATTTTTAAAGAAGAGAAAGTTAATATACAAGTAAATGCTGTCAGACATCAAGTTGCTTATAAAATTCTCTCTCCTTGCTGTTTTGCATTCAGTTTTTCAGTTTTATTTATTTTGTTTTTTCTTATAAAAATATTTTTTGCCATTTGCTTTTAAAACTCTTGAGTTCCAGATTCTTTCCCTTCCTTCCTTCCCACCCCCAATGAGAATGCAAACCATTTTTCTAATAGTCAGTGAAAGAAAACAGACACCTCCCCCCCCCAAAAAAAAAACCTTCAAGGAAAAAAAAAAACACAAAAAACCCGACCATTCTGCATTCCGACACTAATTTTTTCTCTGGATATGGGCAGCATTTTTCATCTTGAATCTTTCAGAGTTGTTTTAGATCATTGTATCTCTGAGAAGAGCAAGTCCTTCACAGCAGATCATCTTATACTATGATTACTTTGTATCCAGCGCTCATTACTTTGTCTGAGCTCAGGGAAATCTTTCCAGGTTTTTCTGAGAGCATCCTGCTCATCATTTCTTACAACACAATAATATTTCATCACAATCACATACCACCATTTGTTCAGCCATTCCCCAATTAATGGGCATCCCCCAATTTCCAATTCTTCTAAGTCAATTTTCGCAGGTAGAAGCCTTTCTTTTTAACCTTCGGTCTTTGTTCTAGTGTTGCTTGTTCCATTGAATTGTTTGCTCCATTCTGCTTTTTGCTCTTACTCTAGTAGTCCTTGGTCCAAGCTATTTCTGTTTTTGTTTGGTGAGTTGGATTTAGGTTTTTTGGTGTGTGTGTGTGTTTGGTTGATATGTGGTATGAGTGCTTGGATGTTTCTTTTGTTTCTTTGCTTTTTCTTACTCCATAATTGGTTTTTTTTTCTTTATTGCCTAAGAAGTTCTCATTGATTTCCTCATTTTTCCCACCTTTATTCCTAGACTGAGAGGTTCTGGCCCCTCCAACTCTTGAGTGGATTACCAAGGCTCTCCTAATGATGGGGTTATATCCCACTAGAGTTGTGGGTGATAACTTGGTCCTTATCTTCTCTCAGCCCTGGCCTTGGCACAGATGGCTGGGTTCAGAGGTACCTCTGTTCCATCTTTGGCAATATCCAGGCCCAATAAGACCTCCTAGCTGAAACAGCGGGAAGTATCTTTGATGACAATGGGAAATGGGTGATCTCCTGCTGGCTAGACTTGGGAGCTGCCTTCCGCCTTCTTCCTCTTTATATAGTCACTTACTGGACTGAGTCTCCCAACTCTTGGGTCCCCACATGCTCAATATACTTTGGCCTTTGGTTCCTTGACTCATTCCTAATTAGAACCTCCATAGGTGTCCTTGTGTTGTTATGGACTGGACTCCTGCATTTTCCTTGAATCTCTTTCACCTGGTGCTATTTTCAGCTTTTCTGGGGGGTGATTCTTGGAAAGCTGAACTTCTTTGGGACCTTCTATGGCTTGTCCCAGTGAGAAGGAGAGGAGGCACCTCAGAGACCAAAGGGAAAAGTCCCAGGGAGCAGTGATTGACCCCCAGACAGGGGAGCGTTCGACAACAGGGTCTCCTCCCCAGAAAGCAAGTGTTTGAACCTTGGTCATCAGAGGGTACTCTCGGTCTTTGTTTGAATCAAGCCATTGACTGCAATTGGTCTTCATGGGTTTGTCTTCCTGTGTATTTTTCTGTCACTTCTGCTTTTTCTTCTATGCTTGCTGGCTTCCATCCTATTTGTTGTTCCTTACATCATAGTCATGTTCCATGACCCGCCTAGATTAGAATTTGTTCAGCAGCTTTTGCCCCTGCAGATAATTTTGCCATGACTGCTTTAGCTCCTCCATCTCTCTCCCTAGGGAATTCCATTGGGTTAATAGTGTGTTTTGTGGTTTGTCCTTCTTTGAAAAGGAGCAAGATATCAGGGCGGTGATGCCATGACATGCAAGTGAGTTGGATTTAAGTGAAGGAGGAATGGGCAAAGTCACCAGCCTCACTTTCTCCTCCAGAACTATTGGGGTTCAGTGGCAAGAGGAAGGAAGGGAAGGAAAGGAAGGAAGGGAAGGAAGGGAAAGGAAGGGAAAGGAAGGGAAAGGAAGGGAAAGGAAGGGAAAGGAAGGGAAAGGAAGAGAAAAAAGAGAGAGGGAGAGAGGGAGAGAGGGAAGGAGGAAGGGAGGGAGGGATAAAAGGAAGTGGGAGAGAGGGATAGAGTGAGGGAGGAAGGAAGAAAGATAGGAAGGGAGGGAGGGAAGGAGGAAGTGAAGAAGGGAGAGAGGAAAAATGTTATATATTATAATCATCAAGTGATAATCTGGTGATGTGGTTACAGAATGGTAGTTTGCTCATTGTTCTAGTTTGCTCATGATTATTTCTGTGGGGCTTGGAGTTGGAGGTAGGTTTGGGCTGGGCTGAGCTGGGGACAACAATCAGAATGAATCCCATCATGTTCACTTCTTTTTACATCAGTTCATGCAAGTCTTTTCAGATTTCTGTGAAATCTATTTGTTGATCATTTCTTATAGCACAGTAATTTCCATTACCATGTATAACACAACTTATTTAACCATTTCCCCAATTGATGGTATCAGCCAGAAATGTCAACCAGGTGAAGTCCACCTTTCAAAATGCAGAGGAGTCCAAACTGGGCTGAAAGCAGAAAAGTTTTATTCAGAGGAAAATCAGACACTAGTGCTAACCTCCCAGCGCCCCCACATACATGCCCCACACAAGACATCTGGAAATGAGCAAGACTTTGGTCACTGCTCCTATCAGCAAAAAGGCTCACCCAATGATGTCCAGTATACCTGCCTGGTAAGGTAGCTCAAAGAATATAAACATGTCTCAGGAGCACTTCTACAATGGATACCCCCTCAATTTCTTGCCACTACAAAAAGAACTACTATAAATATATCTTTTATTTTTAAAGTCTTTGGGATACAGGCCTAGCAACAATCATCAGCTAGTTTGAGGAACAAATGAATCAAAGTTTATGGCTTTGGAGCCATAAACATTTGCTCTTTTTATTATGTACAAGGATAATAAAGACAAAGAAATTTGCAGAAGGAAAAATCACCAAGTGTCTGCCAGGAGACCTAGTCTCAAGCCAAGACTTGAAGAAAAATATGGATTGAGAAGGCTAAAGCAAATTGCATGGTAGGCTTAAGGGGCAGTTTGTGCAGTGGATGGAATCTGGATGGCAGGGCATGATAGCTGACCAGGAAACAAGGCTGGCAGGTCAGGTATAGAGAGCTTTAATGGGATATTTGGGAATCTGAGGCAATGGGGAGCAAGCTTTTTAAGCAGGAACTTAGGGTAGGACTTATTACTTTGATCCTTTTGATATACTTTGAATGAGTTGGAGACCAAAACAGGGGTATCCCTGGGGGTCTGAGTTGGATCAGAGTTCCCTGGAGGCTGGGAGGGGAAAGAAGGGTAACAGGAGTGGAAAGAAAAAAGAGGGAGAAGAAAAAGAAGCACAGAAGAGGGGGAAGAAGAGGATGGGAAGGGATGGAAGAAAAGGGAGGGGAAGAGGAAGGAGAGGAGGAGGAAAACGAAGAGAGGAACCACAAAGAAATAACCACTAAACCTAATCTGGAGGAGGCACTAGGGACACAGAAATAAAAAGTAAATGGTCCCTCTTGGAGGCAAGAGATAAATCGTGCATTATAAATACTTGAAGAACATCCCAATGGAATAGGAGGAATATCTAAATAGCGTCTTCTTATTCTCTTTCCCCTAAAATTCCAAACGGACTGCAGGTGGTTTTTCCTGCAGTCTAATCATTGACAAAGTCTCCTGAAGACATTCCAAGTCAAAAAAGCAGTCATGAATTCTACTTGGAAAGACCCAGATGACATTTCAAGGGAAGGAAGGAGGGAACATGTTGCTTTTTATTGGATGGATGTTCCTTATCAACTGTTTGTAGAGATGGATGAAAGAAAATGGGAATTAACCTTTTGGTCTTGAGTTGTCTTGAATTTATAATGAGAGAACACATGCAAAATCATGTTTTACTACAAAAAAAGGAAGTTCTTCACCAGATGGAGCCATTTGTCCTGTGTACACATCCTGTGTCCTGGCTATTTATAACCACCTGGAAGGCTCTTCCTCTTCACCTCTGCCTCTTGGACTTCTGGATCTCCTCAAAGTAGCACCTGAGCTGAGATGCCATCTTCTACAGAGATCCTTTGGTGTTCTCCCTCCCAAAATGACCTCCTATTCACTCGGGATGTTCTTCAAATGTTTATGATGCACAGTTTGGCTCCTCCTTCCAAGAGGGATCATTTCCTTTTTTCTCTCTGTGCCCTTAGTGCCTCTTCCAGATTAGGTTCTCCAGCTCATTAGCTGATGTCAGCAGATGCTTCTCACTATCTGTTCCAGCTGAATACTCCTACTTTTGCTTGCCTCCTCCAAGCTCACTGAGGACTGATTGGTCACTCTTTGGCTCTTGGGTGATTGATTCAATAAGCATTCAGTCTTTTGGGGGCTCATTTCTACCTATCTCAAATGCCTTTGATGAAGAGTGATGACGCAGCAGCTGTGGATGGCTGAAAGTGGGGGCTACAGTTACACTCTACCCACAGGCAACCCAGACCATTCATGGGAATATGGCCTTGAGATTTTGCAATGATAATTTGAGCTATAGCTAAAAAACTGCAGGTGTTTTTCTTGGATGAACATTTCTCCTCCAGTTTCCTCCCACCCACCTCTTAATTAGCATTTAAGTACTGCTTTTAAAGGAGATGATTGCTTTAAAAATTCAGATAACTGAATTCTCTCATCCCAAATATCTGCTTGTATAGGGTTCTCTAGGGGAATTTAAATTGAGACTTTGTTACTTATTAGTAGTCTTTTGTTTCTGGGATAGATCTCTGCATTTAGAATGTAAGTCTGGACTCTTCCAGACAATGAAAGGGGTGAGTGTTTCTATGTTTAGGGTCTAATTAATATTGTGTTTTGCAGTTTTTGCTTTACTGACAAACACCTTGTCAGATAGAAGATGCCCTTTCTCATCATATCATAATAAACTCTTTTTTGCTTTTTTTTTTTACTCTTAAGAGTCTATAATTGTTTTTGTGGTTGCTACTGTCCCAGTTTGGGGGCTCATTCTGAGATAATTCCTATTTGTGAGGGATCTCTCCCATACTGAATCCTTGGGCAGGCACCCTCCAAAGAATTCTCTAGTGATCCTTGGACTTGACTGAGGAACTCCGGCTCCAACTGGGTAAATACCCGAAGAGAGACACTGAGAGAAAGCAAAAATGGAAGTAGGAGCAAAGATAGATTAATTCGGCCCAGGAGATGAGCCATCTGAGAAAATTGTGAAGCCAGTCAGGTCGGGCAGCACAGCTCAGGGATGGGCAAGAACTGGTGAGGAGGGAAGAGATATTCTATCCCTAAAAGGACTTGCCTCTGTCAAGCAACTGTTGAGCCACCTGGATGACTGGGTTTTGGATTGGGAGAATTTAGGTGGTTCAAGTTTTTAAAAGGCTTCCATTTCCCTTTGATATTGGAAAGATTCTAAGTGGTTTGATGAGGGCAGGGTCATGAAGAAGAGGTATGGTAGGAATGGGTGTGCGATAATCCTCATCCTCATTCTCATTCTCCAAGGTTGCAGGCTCTTAGTGAAGGAAATTCTACTTACTCAAAGGCTGTGATAAAAAGGCTTTTATAGTTAGAAAGACACCAAGATAAGAGCATTCTTAGCAGGCAATATCATTCTCAAGAGAGAAGTGATTTTTGCAAAGACATTTTCTGAAGGCCTATTTTATACAGAAATAGAACAGAATAGGCAAGACCACTTAAGTTTGTATATGAAAAGGTACATTCGCTGGATATTCTTCTTCCTGGTTCCAGAGAGTGAGGGACCATTTAGGTTTGTATATGAAAAGAGTCATTCTCTGGAGATTCTTCCTGGTTTCAGAGGACTTAAGACCATTTAAGTTTGTATAACTTTTTATTGGTGATTTTACATAATTTTACAGGGCTGTCTGGTTTTGCTCTCATCAGTTCAATTCATAATGATTCTATTTTCCTTTGGTAAGATCAATAAGTCCCCAACAGAGAGGATAAGAAACTATGAAGCTTGGAAAAGGAAGGTAGCTGGCTCTAAACCTATTTTGTGTTCCAGGAAGAATTGGGATGAGGTTCCAAAATGTATAGGGAAACAGTGTTGGGGTTTTTTTGGGCAGGCGCCTCATTCACTTGGAGAAACTGTCCATCTTTTGAGGGCGTGGTGTAAATTCAAAGGAATCTTCAAGCCCAGGCCAGCTGGCTCCTAAGGTTCCCCTCCTCAATTCTACTCTAAGGTGGGAAAAAGAATAGGAGCTTGATTGATTTAGAAAAGCAGTTAGTGTTTGTGTGTGGGTGTGAGCCTGAATTGTGCCTTCCGTGTTTCTCTCTGTCAGTCGAATTACAAAAGAAAAGGTACTGTCTATTGTGGGATTGTTTTGTACATAATTGGTCTTATGCAAATAGCTTATAGTTATGGAAGGACTAGGTGTGAGATAGGGAAAGTTTTTAACTATTACACAAAAAACGATACTAGAAAACCTGACTTTTCTGTAGACCTAGAACTGGCCAACTTGGGCTTACAGAAATAATTGAAGTCACAGAACTGTTAAAACATTTTAGCAGATTGTGGGGGGTTTGAAACTAAGTTTTAAGTTACTTGGCACTATCAGCTAAGTTGAATTGGTCTATTATATTTTTAAGTAGGCCTAATTTACATGATCAAAAAGGGCCAGAACTTGAGATTTAACAAACAAACAAAACAAAACAAAACAAAAACTGCAGAAGGAAAAAAAAAAACCAGCCCTCCTTGGGATTTTCTATACTTCTCAGGTTTGTGATAGCTAGCATGGTGTCCCTGGATGGCCTGAATACTTCTGGGGTTTGCACTGATGCTCCAACATTTTTGCCAGGGATCCCATCTTTTCTGGCATGGAGGATGGGCTAATCACTGGACCATAGACCTATAGCTGGACACTTGGGTTCAAATTTCTCTGCTCCTCTTCCCCAAGGTCTTAGAGTCCTCCACATTCTTAAAGTCCTGTGGACGGACTTGAAAGGGCAATTTTCTGGCACCTTAAATTTTGGGGTTGTGTGTGTGTGTATGTATGTGTGTGTTTAAATTGGAATTCTGGTTCTAGAATTCTATAATCACTAGTAACTAGTGTGTATTAAAATTGTGAACTTGTTTTTTAGATATTTTAGAATTGATATTGAAGTATTGCTACTAGAATTTAAATCTGTATTTCATTTTATTTTAAATTTAAACAAATTTTGGTTCTCTGGCAACTCAAGAGGACTTTCTTCTTTAGATGAAATATAATTAAGCTACTATGATGCTTTCTAATTTGTACATTTGACAATTTGTAAAAATTATATGAGCTGTACATTTTGTCAGCCCAGCTGGATATGTGGTATAATTTTTGTGAAATTTGGTCCAAGGTTATTTAAATATTGCCTATATTCTGAATCTTAAGATTTGTCTTGCTTTCTACCTTTAACAAAGACATAAAAGCAAGAAATTTTGGTTATGTGTAGTTGCAGAACAAATTGTATCTAAAAGATGTATGATAAACACTTTAGATGTCTAAAGATAAACAAGAAGGTATTGAAGAAGTGTCCCTCTGTAGAAAGGGAGCCTGGCTCCAAAATATTCAGCTTAGATTTTAATGAAGCAACTCCAGTGAGGATGGGCGGAAGATTTCCTCTGGGCTCTGCTGCTAAGAGTGGTTAGTGGAATAATATTGGAACAAATTGTACCCATGTATGGATTGGTAGAGATTATTGACTCTGACAAAGGAACATGTTTTACTTCTAAGGTTTTTAAAGAAATAATAGGGAAGGATTGCAAATTGAGTGACAATTCCACGTACCTAGGCAACTGCCCTCATCAGAGAAAGTAAAAAGAATGAATCAGATTCTTAAGAAATGGATTACTAAATTGATGTTAGAGACTAGATTGCCTTGGACCAAATGCTTGCCCATTGTTTTATTAAAAAAAAAAAAAAAAAAAAAATTAGAACTGTTCCCAGAAGTGATCTTCCCCAGATGTGATGCTGCTTGGTTTACTTTTATTTGGGGAAAAAAAAAGGAAAAGACCTCTTTTGAAACAAAGGATAAGTTTTTAAGAAACTATATACTGGCATTTAGAGTTATTAACCGTCATCCCATTTTAGCCCTTAGAAAACAAGGATTACTGATCCAGATAACACCTTTGGAGTTCATAGTGTGCAGGAGAATGGATGCTTACTAAGTCCTCCTTGAAGCAGCAGAATGGAAGGACTTTACCAGACTCTACAGATGACTGAGACTGCAATCTAGAGGCTGAGAACACCAGGTTTAAAGGATCTGTGGAGGAACTTCAAGAATGGATTTGTTAAGGGCAATTTATAACCTCTTAAATTCACTTTGCAATTGAGAATGTTTTGGTGGGAGGGGAGAGTAATTGTGCTTAGAGGAATTTTAACTATATTGATGTTCTACCTGTTATTTATATTTTGAGAAAAGTTTAAAAGGACTCTTCAATTGGAGGAAATTGAATTAACTTTTTTTAGGATGAAGAAAATTAATTCTGATAGGATTCTTTAATATGAAATAGGATACTTTATATTCTATGTGAGTTTTAGTTGGTTTGTATTGAGTCATTTTAGAGTTGTTCCCATTGTTTTGGAAATTCTGAGCAAATAGTCTATCTTTGTCCTTTGAATATGGTTAATACCTGAACATGTTTTGATATAGATTGGTTATTGAGCATCTTAAAGTACAATGATTTGTGTAATGTTGAATTAAAACTCATCTACTTCGATATAGTCAATACTTAATTAGGATATGTAATCCTTGAGAGAGATCTAAAGTCACCTCAAGCTTTGATTAATGAGTCCTGCTATTTGAGATAAAATCTGAGACTGAAACTGATATTATTTAAGGTTTTGAATTCAGATATGATTGTCTGATCATCAAGCCAGTAATCCATCATATGAAAGGAAAATGCCACAAGCTATTGAGAGGAATGTGATCCTAAATTGTTACAGGTAGTAGTTAGTGTCTGGATAAGAGTTGTAAAGACAACCTTGGCCTCTGCTTAAGGAGAGATCCTTCTGACTTAGTTTCCTGGTAGTATACCTTTGAATAAGAACCTACCTAATTATTACTGAATCTGGCTATAAGGTGGAATTGTTTATCTAAGCTAAAGCTGTCATGCATGTGCTCTCAGGCTGAGGCCTGAAGGACCAGTTTTTGATTATAATCACATCCCTGCTTCTTCCTCTTATAGCAATTTTCTGTAATCAGGGTAAGTGTTTAGTGGATGCAAGAGTTTGCAATTTCGTATCTGAAAATGTGGTCATTATATCCTAAATAAGTGAGTATTTGGCCTAGTCATCTATCTGTTGCTAGATGGATATATCTGTCTCTTTTAGTATTTTTATTGTTGCTGATAGTAATTTTTGTTTATGAAAAGTTACCTATTCTAATTACTGGGGACCCAAATGGTTGGGGTGATAGATGGCCCCTGACAGGAGTTGAGGATAGAGAATCATAATTTGTATACTGAATAGGCTAATTAAACACCAGGCCATGGTCAAAATAATTACTAGCCAGATGACAGAGACACTGGATTTGTTATAGATTGAAGAGAGCATATAGTTAGCAAGGAAAGGGATTTTATAAGTTCCTTGGTGGAACTCACAATTTCCCAGTAGAAAGGGAGCACCCCATGAGGTTGGACATGCCCTTAGTTGGCAGGCTAAATCCTGAAAAGGACGTAGCACCCTAAAAGAGTTGGTAATGTAGTGGTAGTGTAGTGTACTCTGAAGAGGTATACTTAAGACTCAGTATGATTGATGAGATAATGATTCTCTAGCTAATTACGTAACCACTCTAGTTAACTGAGTACACACTTAGTGTGATACTTACTGTAATGTAATGACATAATGTTCTACAGCTGGCTCTTGCTCAGTGTGGTGTAGTGATGTAATTGTACTGATGTATTTAAGGGAGTCTCAGACACAGAAGACTCTCTCAGCTAGAGCTCTCAGCCACAGCTCTTAAGAGACAGCCACAGAGAAGACTCAAGACTCCATCATGGACCAGAGCCTCCTGGTGCCTCTACTGCCTTCATCACCCCTCCACTAAGACCAAGGACTTGGGCTGGTCCCGAGGCCCTCCAGAGAGCTAGCCCAGACATTACAGGTTAGCTATAGGGAGATGTGGGGTGGGAAAGCATAGTGGAGTTAGGAGAGATACAGCATGATATGAGGGAAGGGAAAAGACACCACAAGGCAGGATGCTATGGTGGGCTGACCCAGAGGAGAGTGGTGGCCATGGGATGACCCACAGGAGGGTTTATAGAGAAAGTTTGGCCTTTGGGAACAAGACTGGGATTTCCACAGAAGAAAGACTGAGCAACCTGGAGAGGAAAGTCCAGTAAGACAAGGATGGACCCCAGTAGAGAAAAAGGACAAACCAGGTCCAGAGGGATTGGAGACTGAGAACAATATGGTTGAGGAAATTTGTCAACAATAGTGTGTCTGAGGTCTTCAAAGGATAACAAAGAGGAAGGATTGTGTGGAATTAACTGAGTGAAGACCCTTTCATGGGAATCCAGCCTTAAACTATGCCCTAATTGTGACCTGAGACTTTATAATAACAATTTGAGTTATAGCTAAAAAGCTGCAAGTGTTTGCCCTCCCCTGTTTCCCACCACCTCTTACTTAGCATTCAAGTACTGCTTTTAAAGGCAATTCATTGTTCTGAGATAGATTTTCATTTTGAGAATGTAAACCTCTACTCCCCCCAAACAATGGGAGAAAATAACCTGCATTGAGGCTATTTCATCTAGTGTTTTGCAGTTTTTGCTTTGCCCTGCTTTCCTAACAAACACCTTGTCACATGGGAGACCCTAACAAACCCCTTTTTGCTTTTTTTTTTTTTTACTCTGAGAGTTTCTAATTGTTTTTGTGACCCTATTGTCCCACACAAAAGGAAGGAGAGAAAAAGGAGAGAAAGTCACTGGAAGGCTCTCTTTGCTTCTGTCCTTTCTGTTCCCTCCTCCTAAAGAAGGGCAGAGGCAGAAATGAAGCCCATCTCCTTTGGATTCTTCTTTGCTAAATTGTCCTTGATACCTGAATTTTGGTGACAATTGTGCTTTTTGATGCAGGTTTGGTTCCTTTAAGATTCCTTTCTTTCTGATTCCCAACTCACAAATCCTGGTCCCTTTGAATTCCAATAGAAGATCTGGACCTGAGCCAACTTGGGACTAAACCCACAGGCCCCTCTAGCTAAATTTCCCATTATAAAAGGGCCAGCCTCACGCCTGGCATGTCAAGACCCTCTGTCCACTGGACCCTCTGTCCTCTGCCCTTCTTATCTCTACCTTTGCCTATTTCCTTAACTATACTTTAACCTTTCTTCCAAACCCCATAATAAACTTCTTTTATCAATCTAGCTTTTCAGGCCAATAAATGCTTTTACTGGAGACTCACACCACCATTAGACTTCATTTAACACCATATTCTTGTGCCGAATCCAATGGGGTTACAGGGGAGCTTCATTTGACTCCCTGTACCCCAAACCTGCCACTAGACCTCAATTAAACCCTAAGTTCATTTAGGTATCCCATATCTAGACCTCATCACTTCTAATATATAATAGTATCCAGTCTGGAGCCTGAAGACCCAGAGGGCCCTCCGCCCTTCCACCTCCAGGCCCTGCAGCCAGGAACTCAGGCCTCCAAGGGCTGCATAAAAGAAAAGGGGATCAAGGAAGAGCTCACACCTGATGTCGAGGAGAGACCCTGATTTGCAAAGGGAATCTGCCCACAGAGAAAGAATTCAGAGAATGAACATGATTCAGCCAAAAGTGGGGGGCTGAGCATGGTGATGGGTTATGGGGGCCAAGGGGGCAGCCTATTTGGGAGTGAAATGGACAAAATACTGACCCTCTCATCCCTAGGTCAAGGGGCCTCAGGGTTATAGGAAAATGTTGCCTAAACAAAAGTAAGGGAAGTGTTATGTTCAGCCTGGGCCCCACGTTCATGAGACCCTAGATTTTCCGAGGAGCAGTTGAAGTCTCAGACTTTCTGAGAAGTGTGTGCCTAACAGAGTCGGGACAACATTGCAAAACATGTCAACAGGTTCTGTTGTGTGCTCACTCACATCCAGACATATCCCCATTGTAAATGAGAAACTGTCAGTGATTTCCGAAATTTGTAACCGCAAGGCTGTACCAGAATGTGGCAAACGCGCTTAAAAGTGTACCTCGCTAAAGGTTTGGGGCTGATCTCTACTAGCCTGTCCTAGTGGGGTCAGTCACTGGCCAGCCAGCCAATAAAGGGTACTTTAAATTAAATAATCTGGTCTGAGCAGTCTATCTTCTGTCTGTCCACTTCAGGAGACTCTTGGCCCTTTCCCAGGCTCCAGGCAGCGGAGGAGTCTCCATAGGGGAACAGGTTGTGACTGCCATCCTCCAGCACAGGCTCCCAACTGCTGAAAGCACATTTTTTGGGGAAAATGCAGGGGCCGCCCACCACCTCACCCTCTGCCCAGGCCTGGGACATCTCACTGCAAGGCAGCAAGGAGAACAGGACAACCGGCCACCTAAGACCCAGCCAGCTCCCGACTCTTCCTCTTCCAACTGGGCACTGCAGGTTTCCAGGGCAGCAGCACCTAAATCGTGCATGAGCACAGCTCTCCAGCTCCTCAAGACTACATTTCCCAGAAGGCGTGGGGGCTTAGCTGCCATCAACTATAGAACGGTTGTCGTGGAAACGCTGGGAGGTCCCGCTTGATTGGCAGGTTCTCACAGGTGACTTCCTCTTCCCCCTACTGTCCTGATTCTTCTCTGGTGGGAGCCACGGGTGTTTCCGAGGCCAGCTCCAGGTCAGTGCCTGCGGTGCCTCCTGCTCCAAGGCTCTGCTTGCTGCCCTCCTCCCTCTTACCCCTCCCTTCCTCATCCTCCCTCGCTTACAGCTTCTCTTTGCTACTCCTCACCATCCTCCCCTTCCTCCCTCTTGTCTTTCCTCTTCTCTCTTCCTGTCTCATCTACCACCTCCTCCTCCTCCTCCTCTTTGCCTTCTAACCCCTCCTCCCTCTTTTTTACTCTTTCCCCTTTTCTCCCTAACTCTCATTTCTACTCTTTCTTCCTCTCTCTCCTCTGCCCTCCGTCCTTTCCCTCTCCCTTCTCTTCTCCCCCCTTCTGTTCCCTTTCTTCCCCTTTTTCCTCCTTCTTCTTCTTCCTCCTTTTTTCCTCTTTCCCCTCCTCTGCCTTTTCTCCTTAACTCTCCCCTCCTCTTTCTCTCTCTCTCTCCCTCTCCTCCCTTTCTTCCTTCTCCTTTCCCTGTCTGCTCCCCCTTCTCCTCCTCTCTTTCAGCACTAGGAACCCCCCACCCTTTCCTCCCATCTGTGTTCCTTTGATCCTTACCTAGCCCTCATTTTCTCTGGAAACAGGAGGATCCGAAAAATACCCATGCCCTGCATTTAGTGCTTTAAGGCTTACATAGCACATTGCATGGGTTGAGTCATTTGATTGAATAATCAATTGAATTGATTTATGCCCCTAATGCCCCAAACAGCCCCGAGGTAGGTGGGACTGATTTTACCCATTTTCTAGGTGAGCAAACTGAGGCTCAGAGAGGTCTTCTTCCACTTGTAGATGGGAGTGAACCCAAGTTTCTTAGACTGGACTTCGAGCCTCTCCCTGGGAACATAAGGTTCTGGGGGACCAGCGGTGCTTTCTTTACCCACATATCCCCAACATCTGGCAGACGGCGCTGAAGGATGGGGGAGAAGGCTTTGGGGGTGTTCTCAGGCAGGGCAGGGCCAGCCCCACTCACGGTTTCCTTTTCCTCCCCAGCTCTCTGCCCTTGCCCAAGAGGAGTGAGTTCTGGACACTGGAATGGCTCCCATGCTCCTGACAGCCAGGTCTCCATGCTGATGGATGCCATGCTGAGTACCCTGGGAAGTGGGTGCTGTCCCAGATGAGAACACTGGGACAAGCAGTGGGTAAGCTCAATTTTCCTCAATCCAGGCCCTACCCAGTACTTCCCAGGGACCTGGAATCCGAGTGGTGGGAGCCTGATGTTGTTTTCATTCTCCTTCTCAAAGCTCATTTATCGATATTTAGTCTATTAGCTTGACCACTTGTCTGTTTAATTATCTGAAGCCTGAAGGCCTGATTTTCTGTGTCCTAGCAATCAGGTGATTTCAGGGAAATAGAAAGCTTCCATTCCAACCTCTAGGGATAGCAACAACCAATCTGATGACTCTCCCTCCCCTTCTCAATGCTCTCTTACTTGTGATGTATTCTCTTGTATAAAAACTGTGTATCTTTACTACTTCTTTAGTCCTCCTATCATGAGTTTTCTCTTTCTTATCTCGTGATAGTACAGCTCATCCTCCGGAGATTTTAATAAACAACCTTTCTGCTTTCTACTGAGTGATCTCTAAGTAGTCATTTTGAGTAAGGGTCTTCTACATCCCACAGAAAGGGACTGTACCAACAAGGTATGTCCAACTGGCTTACTGGGGACATTTCCATTTTCTTTCTTTTTTTTTCCAGTTTGGGAGAAAAGGCCTGAAAACTGGATATTCTGTGGACTCACAAAGGATGGTCTCTGAGTTTCCAGTCTGAGAGGAATCTGAGATTGGGATGTCAGATTAGAAAGGCAGCAGAGCATGGAGGATAAAAATCCTCAGCAATCATGCAAAATCAATCTCAAAATCACCTCAAAATCATCAAATCATCCAAAATCATCTCAAAATCATCTCAAGATCATCCAAAAGGAAACTCCCAGTAAAACAATGAGTTGTGCAGGTGATAAATGTGTCCAAAGCATCAGTTTGGAAGCAAATATTTTTGTAAGAGATAATAGTATTTCTAGGAAAGGATCTTCCCAAATACAACACACACAGAAAGAGAGGCAGGAGAACTTCACTTAATCTTCAGAACCAAGGAAAGGTCATAAAATTTGCTCTGGGGAAATAGTTTCTACATCTAAATCAGATTTTATTGCATATCATAGAATCTATTCTGGAAAGAAACCTGGATTGCCTAATGAATTTGAGAAAGCCATCTAAGCCCAACCATCAGTTCCCATCAAAAAACAGGTCATTGGAGAGAATACTCAGTCTGGGAAGGCTTGCTCCAAAACCAGAAAATTAAATGAAATTCACAGCAAATTCACAAAGCACAGACACCTTCTAAATATAGTATAGATGAGAAAGCTTCCTACCACAATTCATCCCTTCCTTCCAATCAAAAAATTCACATTGAGAAGAAATCTTATTTATTTTTGAAGTCCTTCCTGCACCAGAAAATCCCAAATGGAGAAAAGCATCATGAATGTAATGAATGTGAGAAGACTTTCAACCAGCCATCAGAGAATTCATACTAGAGAGAAGCCTTATGACTGCAATGTGGGAAGGCCTTCTACCTGAAAGGACACTTAACCTCTTCCTTATAAATTGACCTACCTAGGACTCTTGGGACTTGTATAAAGAAAGCTGTGCAGTAGAAATAAGAAATAAAGCAATTAAACAGGGGTCCTCAAACTTTTTAAATAGGGGGCCAGTTTACTGTCCCTCAGACTGTTGGAGGGCTGGACTACAGTAAAAACAAAACTTTGTTTTGTGGACCTTTAAATGAAGAAACTTCATAACCCTGGGGGAGGGGAATAATCATCCTCAGGTGCTGCATCTGGCCAAGGGCAGTAGTTTGAGGACCCCTGGACTATTCAATGGATGATGGGGGGAGGAGGGGAATGTAAGCCTTCCCTACGTTGATGAACTCCAATTAATTTTGTATATACTTTGCTTGTACATGGTTATTCCCACCCCTATTAATCTGGGAGTCCTTGAAAGCTGGTAGTGTCTTTTGCCTCTTTTCACATTCAGCACTTAGCACAGTACCTGGCACATAGACGGTACTTTTAAAAGCTTGTTGATTAATCAGTCAGTTCTGTATACAGCTGCCAAAGTGCAGTCTGCCCTCATGGCCACCTTTGCTAAATAAACTCTAATAGCGCAAGATATAAATGCTATAGTAGTTTATTATTTGATAAAACACAAGGACTCCAGTTTCTCGGAGAAGAACTCACCATTTGACAAAAACTGGAAAATGGCATGACCAAACATCATGAGAACACTATGAAATGTAAAATGGCTAATTTTCATTACATTAAATTAAAAAGAGTTCGCACAAGCAAAGCCAATGCAATCAGAAAGGAAGCAAAATCTGGGAAATGGTTTTTATGGCCAGTGTTTTTGATAAAGGCCTCATTTCTCAGACAACTGAGTCACATTTGATAGACTATGTCATTCCCCAATTAATAAATGGTCAAAGGATATAAGCGGGTAGTTCTCAGAGGGAGAAATCAAAGCTTTCTCTACTAATGTGAAACATGCTCTAAGCCACTACTGATTACAGAAATGTGAATTCAAACAACTGTGGCGCGTCTCACACTCATGAGATTGGTGAGATGGCAAAAAAAAAGCGATAAAAATTGGAAATCATGGAAATCAAAATCTTGCCAGCTGAATGTCGAAAACTCTCTTGGAAACAATGACATATCGAGGGGGAGAGAATAGGCTTTAGTAGCGCCGACCTTCAGGACTGTCCGTTTTCACCGGGATAAAACGCAAACTCCTCGCGCTGGAATTCCCCTTCCCGAGGCGCCCTCCCTCTCCAGCCCCGGAACGCCACAATTCCCTGCCTGCCCCCGCGGCGCAGCGACGCTCTCCTCACGGGGACACCCTCCCCCACCTCCAGGCTGCCCGCCCTGCCTTTCAGTGCCTTTCCTCCTTGCTGGGGCCGCCCCCGCCGCCCTCCCCACCGATACTTCTGGGGTGGCAAAGTCGGCCAGTTCGCGTCTCGGCTCGCACCCAACCCTTCGTCACTGAACGGGCGACGGCCGTCACCGAGGCCGGGGACAAACCTCAGCAACAGCCCAGGCGCGGCGGCGTCCCGCGCCACTTCCGGGCCTCTTGACTGTGGTCCTGCCCCTTCAGGGCTGACGCGCTGGGCGACTGTGTCTCCCTGGAGTCCATTTCCCCGCCAGTTCGAGACATCACCTCGTGATGCCCCTGGAACCCTTCGAAACCTGGGCGCCCCCGGGCTCGCCCCCGGCTGCCGGGGCCCGAGAAGGGAGGGAAAAAAACCCGGAGCAGCCCTTCTCGTGGGGGGTCGGGGCCGGGGCGCCCCCTGCTGGGGACGGGCTGGCCCGACTGGCACCAAACGCCCGCCGGCCGCATTTAAACTGACCGGGGGGCGGTTCCAAAGTATCCAGACCAACCCGAGAACGAGGCTGCGGCTACAACCCGGCGCCAGAACCCTAAAGTGACCGGGAACAGATCGGGACAGGCCGGGGTGGGGACGCGACAGCGGACGAGGGCATTGCGGGGTCTACACTAAACCGATGGAAATGCTAGGAAAAGGGGGCGCCTCCGAATCACCGGCTAAAGACGCACTCCCGAGCCTGGGGCCGCATCACGCGCGTGCGGCGTGCGCCCCGCCCCCGGGCCCGGAAGACCTCCCGCGAGGCGGGAGGAGGTGGGGCCGGAATCAGAAATGGGGAGGATCCTCGTCCGGGGCCCCGCCCCTCTGGGCCGTCCGGAAGCTGTCGCGGGGCCGCGCCTCCCCCGCTCGGCACAGCCCGGGTTACAGTCGGGCCCGAGGGGCGGAAGGGGGAGGAGGAGAACCTCTGTCTAGTCCCGCCCCCGCTCCTGTACTTCCTCTCCCCTTGTGACTCTCCCCTCGGCTTTCCTGCCTTAGCGTTTGTGCCCTGCTGTAGCTGGCGCCCGATTCTGACAGCAAGTGCCCCAAGCGGAGGAGGCTGAGGGGCGCCCCCCGCCCTGCAGGCCCTCCGTCTGCTCCCCCGAGGCGGACTCTCCCGCGGGGCACCTCTAGGTCAGGGCTTCCCCCACCCTCAGGGAGTGAGGAGCGGCCCCTGGCGGAGCCAGGCGTGGGGGCAGGGAGAAGGGATGCGGGCAGCGCGGCCCTGCTGACCGGCCGTCCGTCCGTGTGCAGGGGAGATGTTCGCGCGCGGCTCTCGCACCAAGGGGCTGGGGGCCGGCGCAGGTTCCCTCCTGGCCCTCGGGGCGCGCCTTTGCACAAGCAGGCCCCAGCCCCAGGCTCCCCTGGCCTCCGCAGGGGAGGGAGACTTTACCCAGGCGGCATCGGCGCGCAGTCGGGGAGAAAGCGAGCCGCGGGGGGGCCTCGGCTTCTGGCAGGAGAGGTAAGGCTGGGGCGGGATGAGGGATCGGCCGCCGGGGCCCGGGAGAGGGCTGGGTCCCAGAGCGTCCCGGGGAGCCGGAGAAGTCAGCAAGGAGAGGAGCGGGAACAAGCCGCCGGACTGAGCAGGCAAGAAAGTGCTGGTGGCTGCCGGAGGGGAGAGGGGGCGAGCCCCCTCCTAGAGGACAGAAAGGGCTCGCGGGAAGGAGAAAGGTGTGATCCATAGGAGACAGTTGGGAAACTGGCTCTGGGGGGATGGACGGCTGGCTCCATGAATGGGGCGGTGGATCAGTGGCGGTGGGGCAGGTTTATGGGTAGCTGAATGGATGCATGCTTGGAGCGGGGATGGACAGGTAGAACTCAGGCCCGGATTTATTTTAGGTTGGCAGATCAACTGCTGCCCCTCCGGAGACTGAGCTATGAGGAACAACTAAAGGTGGGGGTCTGACTCTTGGGTAAGAACTAAGAGGACAGTAAAATGCTCTAGGCAGGGCAGAGCAGCCCTCTGGGATCCGGAGAAAGAGCCTTTGTTCCCTGACTCAGAAGCCACCGGAGGCCAGGAGCTGACCCTAATGGCCTGGCCCAGGGTGTCTGTGCTCCTTCCGCTGACCCAGCCTGTTCTGTCCTTGATTATTTTGTGTGGTTCCACTTTGCTGGAATCCCAGGCCTGGGCCCTGGCCTCTCCGGCCTCTCCATGGCTTCAAGATTCTCCCTGGGTTGGGGGCAGCTGAAGAGGAATGGACGGGGATCTCTTCCACGTATCTGCATAATTTGTGGTTGGCATACGCCCCACTGCAGCATGGCGAGCAGTGAGTGCGGGTGCAATCACTGGGACAGAGAGGTTTTTCCCAAGCGTAGTCTTTTTTTAGACACCCAGGCTGAGGTCCGCCACTTTTATAACCCAGTGGTCTCTTCCAGTTGACTCAGTTGGCCCCTGTCAGGCAGCCCCTTCTCCCAGTGGGCACTCTGCCACAGGACATGGTTTTCAGTCCTCCCCTGGTTTTGTCACAGCTCTGGAAGTTCCCCTTCCGGGGAGGGGGCCTGCCATAGCTGTCCCTTGCCAGGATGAGCCCCCACTGCAGCCTGTGGTGGGACCTGTGTATCAGTTCACATGTCCCTCTGTCACCACTCCCTGACATTTCCACAGATCGGGGCAGTCTCTTGCAGAGGGCAGCCCCAGAGAATAGGGATCCCAGGAGCTTTGGAGGATGAGAGGAGGGCCTGTGGAGCAAAGGCCAATGGAGGGAGATGAGGCCCCAGGATCAGACTAGCTTGGTGGAGAACCCAGGAAGAGCTCCATGTGTCTGCCTGCTGCAGGTCAAGTTTGAAGTGACAAAGAAGACCTTGGAGCAGTTCCAGGGTCGCCTCCACAAGCTGGGTGCCACGGTGATGGAGGCCCAAGGCCTGGATGACCTCCTCCAACCTTTCATCCCATCAGTAAGTTCCTTCTTTCCCCTCTGAGACCCAGCCAGTGGCCCCAGGGTGCCGACCTTCTGTGTGGCCCCTCCAGGCCCATTCCTTGTGAGGATCTAGAGTCCTGAGGGTAATGGATAGCCCCTTTTAACCTGCCATATCTCCCTCTTCTCTCTCCCTCCCTTTTTCCAGCCTGTCATTGATGGGTACAGAAACAAATCTGTCTTCTCTGTAAACCAGGGCCCAGACGGCCGCCCAAGGACTGTGGGGTTCTTTCTGAGATCCCCCGGAGGTGAGTCCGGGGGAACAGATGTGCCAGAGATCGGAGGGACAGGGAAGGAGCTGAGGGACAAGGGACACACCGGTGGAGGCCAGGGAATCCCTCAGGCCACTTCCAGATCTGCCATCCCTCTCAGGGACAGCTGGTCTCCTGCCTCCAACGGCAGCAGCCGTCCTCATTTCAAAGCCCCCAAAAGCTAATGCCCTTTGGGCCTGGTGGCCTTGCCCCTGAATGGGTCTGCTCCAGAGCCTTTCTTAAGCGCCAAGTACTGCTGCTAACTAAAGAGGAGACAGGGCACAAACAGCTAAGGAGATGAGGATGGGCTTCCTGTAGGAGGCGGCCCCTGATCCACCTTCTAGGAAACTCCAGCGGCACAGAGCAAGCAGACCATTCTGTGCTTGTGGCTTGGTAGCTCCAGCACAGGAGCCATTGGCTGCTGGGCCGATCGGGGGCTTTTGTGGCGTCTGAGTCCCCTTCCCTGAAACCTCCCCCAGCAAGTGGGCCAGTGGCCTAATCCTGCCTCAATGTGCACCCCACCCACAGCTGGCAATTCTGCCTAGGGACAGACAGAACCAGGAGCATCCGCTTGTGGACAAAGTCCTCCTGAGGCTTCTCTAACCAGCCCTCTCCCCAGCCCTGCAGCTTCTCTCCACTGGGGAATACTCAAGGCCTGCCATCCCTCAGGCCTGAGCATGTCCCTCACCCCAAGTGGGCTGACCAGGGCCAGGGACTGTTGCATTAAATTGAGCCCGCTGCTGGGGCCCCCCAGGGCCTTTACCTGCGACTTGTTGGGGCCTTCCTGCCCGATGGGCTTGGGACCACTGGATCCTGCTTCCAGAAGACCAAATAATTCCTCACTCTTCCTTAGGGAAGAGGATGTTCTGTGTACCGGCTGACCATCTGAGAGCTCTTCCCACCAAGCACTTCCAGGTGGCCCAGGTAAGGAGGGCTCAGGGAGCCCCAGAGCAGCTGGGCCCTCTGCCTCTGGGCCATCCGGCTCCCTTGTGACAAAGCTTGGGTCGGCAGAGCCCACTGACTTTTTGGTGCCCAGGAAGCACTGAATGTGGGCAGAGACGCTGCCTCCGGGTGCCTCGAGGGGAAGATTGATAGAGGCCCTGGAGAATCCACAGGAGGGAAGTTTCCCTCCATTTGCTGTTTCCCAGCCTTGGCAGGAGGAGGCGGGCATTGCCAGACATGCCAGTGAGTGGGTCTGTTACAGAACTGTTGCTGGAGACCCAAGGCTGGGCTCAAACCCAGGGCTTCCCGGCTCTCCAGAGGGAGTTGCTGCACAGACTCCACCTAAAGTCAAACTAAAACAGGAATGTAAATCTGGGCAGGGGCTGTGGGCCTCAGTTTCTCTTCTGTAATACAAGGCGGGGGGCTTGTTTTCCTTTGGTTTCCTAGTGCTACGAGGCATTTCTACGACAGGCTCCCCCCGAGCCCAGCCTGGACGCTCACCAGCTTGGGCCCTGGCGCCGGCTCAGAGTGCGGACCAGCCGCCAAGGCCACACGATGGCCATCCTCACTTTCCACGCCCAGGGACTGAGCCAGGTAAAACCATCAAACAGTCCGTGCCAGCCCCCAGTCTGGCAGTCAGCCTGGTGGTCTCCTGCCCAGGGGGCGGGCCGGGCCATCTCTACACAGCTGCTCATTTTGGATCTGGGCAGGAGGCCATCTGTGCGCAGAAGGAAAGAGCGAAGGAGTTCTTCATGTCGGGACAGGGGTCTGTGTGCGAGCTGACCTCCCTTTACCTGAAAGAGGGGTGAGTCTGGCAGGGTCCAGGATGTGGGCTATTCGCTGGGCCCCTGAAGATGCCCTCCTCATGGGCTGCCCCATCTCCATCCCCAGGGTCATGCCCAGCTGCTACCAGCTCCTGGCAGGGGAAGCCCACATGTTCGAGGATGTCCTTGACTTGAAACTTCGAATCTCTCCAGGGGCCTTTTTCCCCCTGAACACGGGTGCCACCGAGGCCCTCCTCCGGGTTGTGGCAGAGTTGGGCGGAGTGGACCGGAGCACCCTTGTCCTTGACCTTAGCCATGGCACAGGTCAGTGGCCACTCACCCTGTGGGCAGCAGGAGGTGGGAAGGAGTTCGGTGGCCTCCTTCCCTGATCCTTGGACTCTCCTGTGTACAGGGGCCCCGGGCCTCTCCCTGGCGCAGTGGGCGGCCCAGGTGCTTAGCGTGCGGCTGGCAGGGCAGGCCATGGAGGATGCCCAGTGGAGCGCAGATTTCAATGGTACAGCACTAGGGTCTCCCGTCCCGTGTGGGCAGGCAGCGGGGCGGAGGGGCCAACGGCCACCAGAACCCGAGTCATCCCACCCCACTCACAGGGTCCATGGTCAGGTTCCAGAGGGTCCCTGAAGGGAAAAGTCATCTAGATTTGCCTCTGGCCAAGATTGAGAAATTCTTTCCCTTCTATGCATGTGAGGAGGGGGAGGGTTAGAGTCTGTGGGCCAAGCCCTCACTGGGCACCTTCAGGGGACCCCCCGGGGCCCAGCAAGGAGACCCAAGGAGGGCGAGAGAACCGCTCCACTCAGAGCAGGCCTTCCTCCTGCAGAGATCACCAACTGGCGATGCCGGCGGCAGGGGGTGGAGAAGGCCATGGCCCGCCTCAGGAAGGGCCAAGAGGACAGCAAGGTGCTGGCGGTGCTGGTGGCCGCGGCAGACGCTGGCCCGTGTAAGTGGGGACCCTGGACGCCCCCCGCCCCGTTCCACTTGCCTGCCCCGCACTGAGCTTCTTCCCTGTTACTGCCCTCAGCTCCCGAGGTCATCGGCGCCATCCGGGGCTGCGCAGCCATCCAGAAGCTGGTGTTTGTGTCTCCCCAGCCCCACAGGGAAGACATGGAGACCCTGGTGCAGTGAGTGAGGGAGGCCCCAGCCCGGGAGGGATCTCCAGCCCGGGAGGGATCTCCAGCCCGGGAGGGATCCCCAGGGGTCTCAGGGCTGACCCAGGCCCTCTTGTGTTGCAGGCTCTGCTGCCCGGTGCCCTCCAGCCAGGACCTCGCAGGGGAGCCTTTCAGGCTGAGCCGCGCCGTGCCCGTGGATGGGGCCCCGCACACCCTGAACTCCCAGCTGGTCCTGGCCTTCACCCGCTGACCCCCCGCGGCGCCCCCCAGGGTCCTGAATAAATAGCTGTGGCCCCTCTGACATCCTGACCCGGGCTGTTTTGGCGGGCGGGCGGGCGGGGGGGGGCACTGCTTCTGAGCGCGTCGCCACAGCCGGGCTCTGACTTGGGCCCCGCTGACTGGGGCTGGGGGGAAGATGGGGAGGGGCGGCGCTTCAGTCTCCCTGGAACGCGAACCAGCCCTGTGGCCCCATTTTACAGAGGAGGAAACTGAGGCGTGGGGGGTGGGAGGGAGGCACAGGGGCCACGGCGGCCCTCCTTCATTTCCGGAGAAGTCCGGCCTGCTGCTGCCCACCCACTTTCTCTTCTCGGCTGAGGAAGGGTCCCACCGCCCCTTCCCTCTGCTTCCCGCCAAGCCACAGAGAGCGTCCTCCGGGCAGCCTGGAGCGGCCCGGAAGTGCGCTGCTTCCCCGCCCCCTAACGGGTCCGAACCACCGAGAGGAAGGTTTCTCCGTGTCCTAGAGCGACCCCGAGAAAATACTCGCTGCTCGGGCTTCTAGCCGGCTCACGTGACCTACACTCCCTGCCCTGAACCACCGAGATGAAGAGGCCTCCGGGCTACCTAGAGCGGCCCCGGAAGCGCGCTTGACGGGGGGAGGGGGGCCGTGGGAGGGGAGGGGGGAGTAGCGGTTCAGACCCACGGGCGAACGGGACATTTCCTATCTGTACCTCTTGGTGGGGGCACGTGGCTCGTGGGCGCGCGTCCCGAGTGGACCCAGCGACGGCCGTGAGTTCAAGCCCGGCGCGGACTCGTGGGCGATAACGCCCATCCCCCACGGCTGTCAGAAGGAGCTGTCAGGTGGCGCCTCCTCCCCCCCGGGGGCCTCTGGGGCTCTTCGCGCTTGAGGGGGATCTGTGGGAGGAGGGGCAGCAGGGGGACCGCTTCCCGTGGGCGTCTTCCTCCTTCTCGGTGAATGCTCCGCCCTCTTCGTGCGTGGGTCCCCGGTGAGGAGACCCTGGGCGTGTGGGGTGGGGGGGTCAGCGGCGCTTCCTCCCGTGGGTCTCCTGTCCCTGCGTGGGAGCCCTTCCCCTCGTGTCCGTGTCTCTCCCCAGAGCTGGGGTCCCGCATCAGGAGGAGGAGCGTCGGGATGGCGGCCACGGGGGCCTCCCGACCCCCACAGGTGAGACCCCTGCCCCCCGGAGGTCATCGCGGGGAAGGGGGAAAGAAGAGCCCCCGGGGCAGCTCTGTGAGTTTTGGGGTATCTCTGGATTGGTCTGCTTAAGGAACCCTGCCGGTCTCTTCCCCCTGCCCCCTCCTCTTTTCTCCTCTTCTCCTCCCCCTTCTTCCTCTCCCCCTGCATCCCCCTCTTTTTCCCCTCTTCTTCTCCCCTCCCCCCTCCTTCCCCTTCTTTCCCCCTTCTTCCTCTCCCCCTCTCCATCCCCATCCCAAGTTTCTGCTCCGATGTGATCTGTCCACAGGTCTGGGGCCCCACCCCGAAGATGCTGACCCTGATGGAGCAGCCTGCCCCAAGGACCCTTTTCTTCCCTGCTGTGAAGGTGGAGCCAGAAGGGGTGAGCCAGGATCTGCTGCCCAGGGGAGAGAAAGGTGAGGGGGGCCAACCACGCTTGAGCTCTTAGTTTCACCTAATTCATAATTCAGGAAAGCTGGACCTTAAACCTCTCACCTCTAAGGAGAAATGATTCCCTGGTGGCCTTTTCCCAGTGAGAAGGGTCCTCATGGTTCTGTCTGGGCACCTAGCCCAGCTGAACCCTGTTTGTCTCTTTCTTTCCAAAGCCTGGGTTATCTCTAGTTTTTGGTCATGACTCAGTTTCCCACGAATATCCAACAAGCACAACCTCTTGTCTTGCCTTTACTAACGATAGAAGAAGTCAAGGTTCACAGAGAGGAGGACGCTTGTCTTTAAGGCGGGGGTACAAGAAATTAGATGGGAAAGACTTCATACCTAAGTCAGCATTTTCTTCTAATATAATTTTTTTTTAAGATGTAAAATTTAAAAAAAAATTTTTTAATAATTCTTCCCTTCAAAAAAGGGTTTCTTGACTTCACTAGACTGACAAAAACATCTAAAAATAGTTCTGCACAAGGGAGATTAGCAAGGTCTAACATTGGCCTAAGTAAATGTAGGAAATAACCTTCACTTTTTTTGAGATACTATTTTTGGTTTTTTTAAATTACTATAAGCATTTAAAACAATTTTTTTTCTGTCTTTTACTATCCCTTCCACCCTCCATTTCTACACCCCAACACACATATACTTGAGTAAATGAAAAAGAGGCCCCAAATACTGCCCTTGGTAGGCAGCTGCATAGACATTAGCTATTTCTGCCATTTTGTGTGGTCTTTTATTTTCCTATTAGTTGTCTATGTGTCTTGGATTCTTTTAAGAAATATTAAATACCTTTTTCCTAGTTAATTGCTTCCCTTCTTCCTCATAAAGTTATTATCATTCAGTGAGCATTAGTTGGCTTGATTCATGAGTAAGTTTTTCCATTGCATGTAATGAGATGTTACCAGTTTTATCTTTGGGGATTGCTTCTATCCTATGTTTGGTTAAGAATTCACCATCACCCTCCTTGGCTATGAGTAGGGTTTTGTGTCCAATGACCAATTTTTAATTTGTATCAAAATATGGTGTAAGATAGTAGTCTAAACTTAATTTTCTGCCAGTGTTTACACTGGGTTTATTAAATTCTGTTTTTTTGTTTTGGTTTTTTGTTTGTTTGTTTGTTTTTTCTGAATCTCTTTTGTCTTGATGGGGAGTACTCCAAATGTTGGAAAATCTAAGTTCCTGTCTGGCTTCAGATCCTTTATCTCAGCTACTGAACAAGTCACCTAGTCTCTCTCAACCTTGGTTTCCCCATCTGTAAAATAGGATTGTTGTGAAGATCAAGTGAGAATATACATAAAGTCCTAAATAAGAGCTAGCTATTCAAAGGTAGCAGTATTAACAACTATAAGTAGTATAGTAGTAGCAGCAGCAGCAGCAGCAGCAGCAATAATAATAGTAATAGTAGTGGTCTATTCCATTCACACGTTTCTATTGGTTAAACTGCTACATGGGTGGGATGATAGCTTTTAATCTAAAAATGCTATTTATTGCTGCTTCATTCTTACCTTTCTTCATTATTTCCCCAGATTTTGAAGATATTTTCTTTTTCCAAAAAGAATGTTAACTATTTTTTTCTCACTTTGTAAAGAGTTCCTTTGGAAGATTTTTTGATACAGCACTAAATTAATATATTAACTTCAGTAGTTGTGTCACATCTATGATTAGCACTGCCCAGCCATGAGGATAGAATTTTTTTCCAGCTATTGGGGTTGTGTTTTATTTCACAACCCCTTTGTAATTATATTCATCAATATTGAATGAATTTTAGCTCAAGAGTTTTTTAGTAGGTCTTTTGAGTAGAATTTCCCTTGTTATTATTAGATTGGATTTTTATAGAAAAGTTGTTAATTTTTCTGAGTTTATTTGGTAGTCTAAAATTAATTGTACCAGAGCACTTGTTTCCATTAGTTTCTCTACTGATAACCTACAACTTTAAAGTCATTTCAGATAAGAGTAGTTTGTGTTTTTACCAATCTGGTAGACTTTGAATTGTTTTATTTGTAATTTTTATTACCAGTATTTCTAGAACTATTTCCAGTCTTGTAGGTAGGGGACCATCCCTCCTTTACTATTATGTTTAATAGGAAAACTTTTAGACTTTACTGCCTAAATTATAGCTTTTGGTTTTGAATGTTTTTTTATACTTAACAATTATGTTAATTGTCTTCCTAATGGTGAATCATCCTTGCATTCCAGATATATATCCAATTTGATAATAGAAAATTATTTTTTTTTAATTGGTAAATTGCTGTTATCCTTTAGCCAAGATTTCATTTAATTTCTTTTTAAAAATTCTTAATAATATTGGCTATAATTCTCTTTCTTTGCTTTAACCTTTGCTAGTTTTGGTAGTTGAACTATATTTTCCTCATCAAACAAGTTTGGCTGAGAATAATTTGAATAGAAATCTGGTTGTGTTTTCCAGTCCATCTGAACAAAGAGTTTTGGTAATCCTTTTACAGTTAGTTCTCTTTCCTTTCCTATGATTGGCATTTATAAGATCTCTATTTGGGTTTGTTCATTTGAGTATTTAACATTTTGGTAGGGCTTTATTTCATTGACTGACTCTTAGTACAGTTTTCTAACCACTCTGCTATGCTGTTTTGTTTCTGTTTTTCTGGAGATAATCTCTAGATTTTCTTGATTGTGCCTTGTTTTCTGAATTCAAAAACTCTGGGCAGTTCTCTTGCGTTATTTTCTACATTAAGTAACTCAGTTTTGGGTTTGGTTTTTTTTTTTTGACACATTCTGAGAAACCTGTGATTCTTAAATTGCCTTTGCAAATTGTCTTTAATTGGTTTTTATTGCCTTTTAAAATGTGTATCTTTGACATGTGATCCGAGAGTCCAGAGGTCTGAAAACAGATCCTGCCACCCAACTACTACTAGATATGATAGACTTAAAATCGAAAGTGAAGAATACTGTTTTGGACAAATTATGAGTGAATTTGTCCAAATTCCTTTGGGAATTGCTGGATTGTGTGTGTTTGTTGTTTTATTTTTTTTTTTTTTTTTGTCTCCTAATTGTTTTATGGGGAGAGGGGCAGCAGAAAAGAACAAAAGGAAGAAGATATATAAATGGGACAGCTTTGAAAACTACATCTTGAATTATAAACCTAAAAGGAAAAGCTAGTTGTGTGTAATAGATTCATAGTTTCATTTATATTTTTTTCTTGCTACATAAATGGAAATAATTGTTTTGTGTTATGTTAAGAAAAATGGCTTCCAAGTTCCTTTCCAGTTGTGAAATTCTTGTGATTTTCCAGGTTCTGTGGACATTTAGTTGGTAGGCAAAGGACTTCATCACATAAGAAAGATCTAGAATCCAGGTTAAGAATATGGATTCCTTTGCTTATCTGTCTATGGTATAGGACTATATTCTGAACCATGCTCACATTTGCCTGTGATGAGTATTCTTGGCCCTTCTTTCACTTTTCATCTCCCAAAGCAGCTGATATCTGCATTATTTTTCATTCTCATTTTCTGTTTTGTTTTTCTCTTAGATGGTGAAGACAAAACGGGGAATGGAGCAGCAGCAGTGAAGCATGAAACAGTAGACAGCAGTGATCAGATTTTTCAAGTAGAAGAAAAAACAGACATGTTTAATGAATATGGAAACTCTTTTAGCCCAAATGAAGAGACAACTTTGAAGCAGAGAATCCTTGATCATAACAGTCCACTTTTCCTCCACACAGAAGAAAAGGCAAGCCTTTTTAATAAATATGAAAACTTTTTCAGCAGCCAGAATTCAGACTTAGTTGGATTTAATGTATTTCCAACTAATGAGGTACCATACAACTGTCAGAAGCATGGAGAACACTTTGTTACCATGTCTCACCTCACTCAATACCAGAACATTCACAGTGGACCAGGACGCTTTGTCTGTTATGAGTGTGGGAAAAGATTTACCCGAAGCTATCATCTCATCAGACATCAGGTTATTCATACTGGAGAAAGACCCTTTTCATGTAATGAGTGTGGGAAGACTTTCAAGAGAAAATCAACTCTCACAGAGCACCAGAGAATTCACACTGGTGAGAAACTTTATAGATGTAATAAATGTGGGAGATCCTTCAGTCAAAGCAAAGACCTCTTGGAGCATCAGAAAATGCACACTGTTGAAAAACCTTACAAATGTGATGATTGTGAGAAGGCTTTTAGTACTAGTTCAAGCCTCCTTCAGCATCAGCTCATCCACACCGGAGAAAAACCCTACAAATGTGGTGAATGTGAGAAAGCCTTCAGAAATAGCTCAAGCCTCCTTCGGCATCAGTTCATCCACACAGGAGAAGAGCTCTACAAATGTGATGAATGTGGAAAGACTTTGAGTAATCGTTCAAGTCTTTTTCAGCATCTAAAAATTCATTCCGGAGAGAAACCC